>NC_057802.1:253472772-253493130 GCF_018294505.1 Triticum aestivum | reverse complement strand
CCGCAAGCCCGACCGCCGCCCCGGCGCTGCCGCCGCCGGCGCCGCCCCGCCCGACGTCGGCGACCCTCCGGCCTCGCCTCCTCCTTCCTCCGGCCGCGCTCCGGCCGCCTCGGCGAGCTGCTCCACCGCCCCGTCGAGCTCCCTCGAGCGAGCCCGAGAACAGCCCTCGATCCGATCGGATCTGGTGAGCGTTGACTTTCTCGCGACCCGTTTTTTTCTCCAAGTCTGGAATTTTTCTCAGCAAGTGCTCCTGTTCCCGATGCCATAACTCTGTGCATGTAGCCCCGATTCGCGCGAGTAATATGTCAAATTGTTCGCCTCGTGATGCTCTTCATTTTGTTCAATTGCACCATGTTCATTAGAGGTCATCTTGATACCCAAATCTCTGTTGGAAGAGGGCTAGTTGCTGTTATTCTCTGGTTCTTATCAGAACTTGGAGATTTGTCATTTTTGTATCATTAAATCTGTGCATCTTTTGAGCATGAGCTCTATATGTGTTTTGAAGTATGCCATGTCATCTTTCCAGTGGTGTAGTCCATGTATTTTTGTGATCTCTGTGGTGACTAGCACAAGCATGCAAAGTAGGCCCCGTAATATTTCTGATTTCAGGGACTTGGTGATTTCTCTAAGTCCTTGTCTGCTGTAATTTTGTTGCCATGTAAACTTGATGCTACAGAGAGATCCATGCATATTTTGGAGATGCTCAGTAAGGATGTTTTGTAGCTATAGTTGTAATTGATCAATTCCTGCAATTGTTTGCAATTATGGAGTGCCATAGCATGATTCAATCTTGCTCTACTTTTGCTATAAAATATTTCTGGCAGATTCTTGACATGATTTGCATTCTTGCCAAGCTTATTGTAGTTGATCCATACATGCTATGCAATTTTTCTTGCCACGGATAGCTTCATAAACATGCCATCTTGCTGTAGGTATGCTTGGTTTGTCATGCATTGCTCTGTAGTGAGTGCATCAAGCTCACAAAGAGGCCTACATATTAATATTTCTGCCATGCTCTGTTTTCTGCTAAGTCTGAAACCTGATAACGAAACTCGCTATGTTAACATGCTTGCCATCATATCTTCTGGTCCTTTTTGGCTTATGGTCATTAAGGGACTTTTTACATGTGCTTTTATTAGAACACTACCATGCCTTGTCCTGCTATGTTAAGTTCCTGTAGCATGTTAATTTCGTGCTCTGAACATTGCTACCTGATGCTGATTTCTGCCATGTCCAGTTTTTCACTGTCTGTGAACCTGTAATCTTTTGCACTTTTGCGATGCTTGTTTGAGCTTGATATGTTGTGAACTAGCCGTAGCTCAGTGTTCATCTTTTGTCAAGCATCTCCTGTAGATTACTGCCATGTGCTTTGTTGCTATGTTGGGGTGCTGTAGCATTGTTGCTTGTTGCTTTTTAAGTGCTATCTTGCTGTTAATCGCAGATTCGTGTCATTCTTGTTTTGCTTGCCATTTGCAAACCGTGCATCCGATTCCGGTGATCTTTATATCGATTTCGACCGAAATCATCCCATCTTTCCAGTGGCATGCTTGGTTTGCCAAGTTACTGCCATGTTCATCATTTTCCTTCCGGAGCACGCATATGCATCGCATATCATATCTTGCATATCATACATATTTTGCATCATGTTGCTTGTGCATTTCTCGTTGTTGATTGTGGTTCCGTTTGTTTGTGTTCTTGTCTTGGGTAAAGCCGGGAGACGAGTTCGTGAACGAGGAACCTGTCGAGTACGCTTACGAGGATCAAGCTTTCGACAACTCTGAGAACCTTGCAGGCAAGATGACCACCCCTCGAAATCACTTCTATCTTTGCTTTGCTAGTTGTTCGCTCTATTGCCATGCTCGCTACCTATCACTTGCTATATCATGTCTCCCATTTTAGCCATGTCAGCCCCTAACCATCCTTTCCCAGCAAACCGTTGTTTGGCTAAGTTACCGCTTTTGCTCAGCCCCTCTTATAGCGTTGCTAGTTGCAGGTGAAGTTGAGGTTTGTTCCATGTCGGAACATGGATATGTTGGGATATCACAATATCTCTTATTTAATTAATGCATCTATATATTTGGTAAAGGGTGGAAGGCTTGGCCTTATGCCTGGTGTTTTGTTCCACTCTTTTCGCCCTAGTTACTGTTATACCGGGATTATGTTCCTTGAGTTTGCGTTCCTTACACGGTCGGGTGATTTATGGGACCCCCTTGACAGTTCGCCTTGAACAAAAATCCTCCAGCAAGGCCCAACTTTGGTTTTACCATTCGCCGCCTAAGCCTTTTTTCCCCCGGGTTTTCGCGAGCCCGAGGGTCATCTTATTTTAAACCCTGGACCAGTGTTCCTTCGAATGCTGGCCCAAACTGGGCGATGTCCGGCGCCCCCTAGGCAACCAGGGTCTATGCCAACCCGACGTCTTGCCCATCCGGTGTGCCCTGAGAACAAGATATGTGCAGCTCCTATCGGGATTTGTCGGCACATTCGGGCGACTTTGCTGGTCTTGTTTTACCATTGTCGAGATGTCTTATAAACCGGGATTCCGAGACTGATCGGGTCTTTCCGGGAGCAGGTTTATCCTTCGTTGACCGTGAGAGCTTATAATGGGCTAAGTTGGGACACCCCTGCAGGGTAATATCTTTCGAAAGCCGTGCCCATGGTTATGAGGCAGATGGGAATTTGTTAATGTCCGGTTGTAGATAACTTGTCACTTGACCCAAGTAAAATACATCAAGTGCGTGTGTAGCCGCGATGGTCTCTTCTCGGCGGAGTCCGGGAAGTGAACACGGTATGTGTTATGTATGACGTAAGTAGGTGTTCAGGATCACTTCTTGGTCATTGCTAGATGACGTCCGTTCCGTTGCTTCTCTTCTCGCTCTCATTTGCGCAAGTTAGCCACCATATATGCTTTTGCCGCTGCAGCTCCACCTCATTGCACCATCCTTTCCTACCAGCTTAAATAGTCGTGATCTCGCGGGTGTGAGATTGCTGAGTCCCCGTGACTCACAGATTCTACCAAAACAGTTGCAGGTGCCGACGATGCCAGTGCAGATGATGGCGTCGATCTCAAGTGGGAGTTCGACGAGGAACGTGGTCGTTACTATGTGTCTTTTCCTGATGATCAGTAGTGGAGCCCAGTTGGGACGATCGGGGATCTAGCATTTGGGGTTGTCTTATTTTCATCTGGATTTTGACCGTAGCCGGTCTATATATGCTTGTATTTTGGATGATGTATGATATTTATTCATGTATTGTGTGAAGTGGCGATTGTAAGCCAACTCTTTATCCCATTCTTGTTCATTACATGGGATTGTGTGAAGATGACCCTTCTTGCGACAAAACCACTATGCGGTTATGCCTCTAAGTCGTGCCTCGACACGTGGGAGATATAGCCGCATCGTGGGCGTTACATCCTGCCTAGTTAGGTAGGCTAGGAATGGTTCTGTCCATGGGGCGATGACAGCCATTATTACGTGGGCGGAAGGTGTTATTTCGGTGGCAGAGCCTCCGATTATGTCAGAGTGTTCGGTATCTGGTGTTGTGGCCGGGTCCGGACTATTGTTACCGGTCTCTCCTTCCCATACCACGGATGGCTTAAACAGCCTTTCCAAAAAGATATTAGATGGGACGTGGGCGTCTTCGCTTCCCCACGCTGCCCCGACAACTGCCCGACTTGACGAGTCCCTGCTGCATGCAAAGAAAACTAATCATTACATGTGATCATGGGGGTCGCCGGTTGGCCTTCTCCTGCTATAAATGAGGAGGTGGCGGCGCCCCCATCGCCCATCTCTTCCTGCTCCGCTTGCTCCTCCTTCCATGCTTCATTGCCTGTAGCGACACCCATGGCGCCTGCAAAGAGGTTCTCGGCCGCAGAGAAGGGAAAGGCCCGTCAGGAGGGGCCTGGCTCGCCGCCGCCCAAGAGGGGGCGGCGCCGCCCGTGTAAGCATGTCGTGATTCCCGCCGCGGCCCCTTGCGACTGCGGCAGCGCCTCCTCGCGCGGTGGGAGTCGTCCCGGTCATGGCTGCCCCGTCGATGAAGTGAGGCACGCCATGGTTGCGTGGCCTCCCCGTCCGCGCTTCCAGTCGGCGGAGGTGCTGCCGGAGTTCGTTGTGTGGTCAAAGAACCCGGTCGGTACCTGGCTTCAGCTCCCGCGCTTCTTCGCCAGCGAACTGCCAGCCACGGGTCCAGGCGGTCTCTGGCTGCAGGCTGACCGCTGCTGCAGCAAGGCTTCATGGGTCGCGGTGGAAGTCTCCATCACGAGCAACGCAGCCCTGGCCCGCGGCTGGCAGACATTTCCCCGTGCGCGTGGCCTGGGCAGGCGGTGCACCCTCCACTGCAAGTACAACGGCAAAGCGACCCTCTATGTGAGGGTGTTCGGGGAAGATGGTCGCCGCGTCGGGTGCTGCCCTCAGGACAACGACGGGGGCGAAGTGCTCAGCCTTGGTGACGGTCGCGACGAGGGTGAAGGCGGGCTTGTCTTCGGCGCCGACCTCGGCTCGTCCAGCTACGGCGACTCTTCTTCCGGCGACAGCTCCAATAGCGGCGGCTATGACCAGCCGCATGCCGCCGTGCCCGCTTTGAGAGCGGCAGTGGGTCGTCTCGTCGCCGCGCCCCAGTGAAGTGCGAGGAGGGGTCTGGCTGAGCCCGAGAGAGCGCCATGGGCCCACCCTCGCGAACCGCTGCGGGGGCGCGCACCTCTTTTGTTTCGTTCTTCCTTTTCTTCCTGCATTAAGAAAAAGACAAGTATGGGGCCCCGCAGGGGCGTGAAACGAACCGTGATTCCAAGTTGCTATGTTATGTTTATCATTCCTGTATCGTGTCGCGTCATCAGCGTTTTTTGTAGGCGCGTACAAATAACTTAGCTTGACGCGTTCGAAGTAGTTCCCGCCTCACGAGGCGCGCATTTCCCAGTACCTGGCGAGACCTCCTTGGCTTGGGAGGCATCTAGGAGCTGCAAAAATTCGTTAGGAAACTCTTATTCTTCTGAGCCCTGGTCGCAGGCTCAGCCGGCCATGACCCAGCGCTTCGCATCACGGTACCCGAGGGGCACGGATTGAGAGAGGTGCGCCAGCTTGCGAGCTCGAGTGAGGGTGCCTCGTGAAGAACAGGAAAAATGCTCACGAGCACGCCTGTCCAGCCCCCTCGCGAGGCATGCGAGGGAGAGTACGGGTCAAAACAAAGAACCGAGGGAGGAAACGGAGGCAAAAGGCGATGGAACCAAGCCGGCAAGAAACACCAGAAAGCAAATTTCCATTAAAGAGGGGCAAGCCAACTACGGAAAGCAAATGAAAAGCCGCGTCCGGCACCTAGTCTAGTCTTCTCACCAGCGCGGAGCTAAGTGCTGCCACTAGGACGTGGGAGGGAGCCCCCGAGGCCCGAGGGCCGCACTCCTGAGACTCCGGGCGTGTACAGCCCCACTCATTATTACGTGAGAGTGTCACGAGCAGAGACCTTCACAGGCACTGGGCCTTGCTTCACAGGCGCTGGGCCTTGCTTCACAGGCGCTGGGCCTTGCTTCATGGGTAGAACTTCCGGAGGTGCTGGATGTTCTAAGCGTTCTGGATGGGGACCCCGCCCTACGTCTCCAGGCGCACGGCGCCAGGCCTGGAGACGTGGGCGACCCTAAACGGGCCCTCCCACATGGGCGAGAGCTTATGCAGCCCTTCCCTAGAGAGCACCCGCCTTAGGACGAGGTCACCCACTTCGAGCGTCCTGGAGCGGATGCTGCGGCAGTGATACCACCGCAGCGCCTGTGGTATCTTGCCGCATGAAGCGTGGCTTCGCGGCGGCGTTCCTCCCCCAGCACAAGGTCCATCCCCCACATGGAGTCCTGTTGTGTCTCATCAAACGACAGGACCCGCGCAGAGCAATGCTTGACCTCGTGAGGGAGAACTGCTTCTGCTCCGTAGACGAGGAAGAACGGGGTCTCGCCCGTTGGCTTGGTGGCGGTGGTGTGGGTGGACCACAGCACTGACTGGAGCTCGTCGTGCCAGCCCCTGCCGCAGGCTTCGAGCTTCTTCTTGAAGGTCCTATTCTTGAGACCTCTCAGGACCTCTGCGTTGGCGCGTTCGGCTTGACCATTGCTCCTGGGGTGTGCCACCGAAGCGTAGCAAATCTGCGTTCCAAGGTTAGC
Source organism: Triticum aestivum (assembly GCF_018294505.1). NCBI lineage: Eukaryota > Viridiplantae > Streptophyta > Magnoliopsida > Poales > Poaceae > Triticum > Triticum aestivum. The sequence continues at coordinate 253,487,000 of NC_057802.1, read as the reverse complement.
ACAATATGTCTTGAAGAGATTGCTAGTGAACTACGAGCCGTTGTCGGTGATGATGTGATTAGGGACCCCCGAATCGGCTCACGAGACCCTTGATGAACTTGACTGCAGATCCGGCCGGGATGGTGCAGACAGCTTCTACCTCCACCCATTTGGTGAACTTGTCGATGGCGACGTAGAGGTAGCGGTAGCCCCCAGGCGCTCGAGGGAACGGGCCTAAGATATCCAGCCCCCAGACTGCGAATGGTCACAAGAGCGGGATGGTCTGGAGGCCCTGAGCTGGCTGATGGATCTGCTTGGCGTGGAACTGGCAGGCCTCGCAGGACTTCACCAGCTCGGTCGCGTCGTTGAGCGCCATAGGCCAGTAGAACCCGCTGCAGAACGCCTTGCCGATGAGGGTTCGTGACGCTGAGTGGTGCCCGCAGTCTCCGCCGTGTATGTCATCTAGCAACTCGTTCCCCTGTTCCCTGGAGATGTAACGCAAGGAAACGTCATTCGGCCGCTTCCTGTATAACCCACCGTCCTGGATGCAGTACGCCGTGGCCTGTCGGGCCACGCACTCCGCGTCCTCCTCTTTCTCCAGCAGCGTCCCTTGCATCAGGTATTCCTTGAACTCCTTGGTCCAGCACCCCTCCTGAGGCTCGAGCGCCAAGAGTAGGCGCGCTCCTGAGGTTAGGCCGCAGGCCGGGGCTCCCGAGGCAGGTGGTTGGGGGAGCTCTTCCCGAGGCGGCGCCGGCCTCGAAAGCGGAGGTGCTGCCGACTGCTTGAAGAGCCGCTCCTCAAAGATGCCAGGCTCTTGGGGTTGTCGCTTGGATGCTATTTGGGCGATGTCGTCGGCCTCCTTGTTGGTGCCATGGGGCACGTGCTGCAATTCTAGGCCCTGGAACTGCTTTTCCATTTTGCGTACCTCCGCGAGGTATGCCTCCATGTGCTCGTCCCTTGGCTCGTATACCTTGTTGGAGAAGTTGACGAGAAGCTGCAAGTCGCCCCTGATGGTGAGGCGCTTCACCCCCAGGGCCACCACAGCCTTAAGGCCAGCTATGGGGCCTTCATACTCCGTGATGTTGTTGGAGACCTTCTCGCCCTGCTGCAAGCAGAGCTGCACGGCGTAGTAGATCTTGTCCTGAGTGGGCAAGATGAGCACTGCGCCAGCCCCCGCGCCCTAGCGTGCAAACGCGCCATCGAAATACATAACCCAGCCATCTGGCGCTTCACTTCCTGGCGAGAGGGATCGATCCTCGCCTGCTTCAAGCCCCGGGGCGTCCTTCCATTCCGCCACGAAGTCGGCGAGCGCGGCTCCCTTGATGACCCTGGTTGTGCTGAACTCCAGCTGGAATGCCTGCAGCTCGATGTTCCATTCGGCGACTTTTCCAGCAGCGTTGGGGCTCCTAGGTACCCTCTCCAGCGGGTAGGCCAAGACGACCTTGATTGGGCGACCTTGCAAGTAGTGCCACAGCTTACGCAAGGCCACCAATAGCGCGAGCAAGAGCTTCTGAGGCATGGGGTATCGTGCCCTTGCATCCCGCAGTACCGTGCTAACGAAGTACACTGGGTGCTCGACGAGGGCGGGAGCGTCGACGAAGCCTGCGTCCGCCGGAGGCTGGGGCGTTTCCTGAGGTGACGGGATTCCAAGAGCTTGGTTGCCCTCTGGGGCCTCCGCTGGCCCGCGACTGCCGCCTTGCTGGGCCTGGTCACTCGCTGGCGCTGCTATAGCCCTTGCGGTGCCCACTGAGTCTTGCACCACCCCAGCTGGAGGCGCGGCACGGCGCGGCCGACCCTTGTCCTGGCGTTCTTCCCGAACCGCCACTAGAGCTACGCTGGCAGAGTAGGGAGTGGCGGGAAGGTAAAGCACCAGGGGCTCGAGAGGACAGGGCGCCACCATCACCGGAGGGCTGGTCAGGTATCTCTTGAGGTCTTGAAATGCTTGGTCAGCCTCCGGGGTCCACTCGAACGGGCCCTTCTTCTTCATCAGCTTGAAGAATGGTAGGGCGCGCTCTCCCAGCTTGGAGATGAACCGCCCTAGTGAGGTCACGCAGCCGGCAAGCTTCTACATCTCCTTGAGAGTTTGTGGTGGGCTCATGTCTTCTATCGCCTTGACCTTCTCCAGGTTAGCCTCGATCCCCCTGTGGGACACGAGGAAGCCCAGCAGCTTGCCGGAGGGGACACCAAACACGCACTTCTCTGGGTTGAGCCGCAAGTCCACCTGGCGCAGGCTCGTGAAGGTCTCCTCCAGGTCTTGAATCCAGGTTCTCGCCTCCCGAGACTTTACCACAATGTCGTCGACCTAGGCTTCTGCGTTCCTCCCGAGCTGCTGACCCAGGGCGATGTGCATCAGCCATTGGAAGGCCGCGCTTGCGTTGCGCAGCCCGAACGGCATGCCAGTTTAGCAGTACACCCCGCACGGGGTCAGGAAGGCCGTCTTCTCCACATCCTCTCCTGCCATCTTGATCTGGTGGTAGCCCGAGAACGCGTCCAGGAAACACAACAAGTCACACTCGGCGGTGGAGTCGACGATCTGGTCGATACGCGGAAGCGGGAACGGGCCTTGGGGACAGGCCTTGTTGAGGTTGGTGAAGTCGACACACATGCGCTCCTTTTCGCCTTTCTTCGGTACGACGACAGGGTTTGCTAGCCACTCGGGGTACCGAACCTCATGAATGACACCTGCCACCTCCAGCTTGCGGGTTTCCTGGACAATAAAGGACTGCTTCTCCGTGGACTGTCACCGCGCCTTCTGCTTCACAAGGTGCACATTGGGGCACACCCTCAAGTGATGCTCGATCACTCCTCTTGGGACCCCTACCAGCTCCTTGGGTTCCCAGGCGAATACTTCCTTGTTCGCGCGCAAGAACTTTACCAATGCCTCCTCTTGATCTGGGTCGATGTTGGAGCCTATGGTGAAGGTGGCTCCTGAGGACCCATCTTCCTCGACTAGCACCTGCTTGGTTTCGGCCCGATCTTGAGTGCACAACTGCTTCTTCTTTGCTGGTGTGGCCTCCTTAGCCCCGGGGGTGGCCTCGGTGCCCGGTCGCACTGTCGCGGCGGTTTTGAAGGCGAGCTTGAGCGCCACCAGAGCCTCCTTCGTATCTCCAACTATGGTGAGGACGTCCTTGCTCCCGGGCATCCTCATGAGGTTGTAGGCCGGATGGGCCGCCGCCATAAACTGAGCCAGAGCCGGGTACCCGAGGATGGCGTTGTACGGGAGGCCAATATGGGCGATGTCGAAGTCGATCAACTCAGTGCGGTAGTTGTCGCGGGTGCCGAAGGTCACAGGAAGACGGATCTGCCCCAGGGGGCTGGCGGAGCCGCCGCCGACCCCGGAGAAGGGCTTGCTGGGGCGAAGCCGCTCGAGTGGTACGTGAATAAGGCTAAAAGCTTCCATAGAGAGCACGTTGAGGCTGGCGCCGCCGTCAATGAGGGTCTTGGTGACAGCTACGCTGCAGATGGTGGGCGTGCAAAGCATTGGGAGCACGCCCGAGCCGACGGTGGTGACAGGGTGATCCCCGGAGTCGAAGGTCAGGTCGGCCTTGGGCGCCGCTCAACCCGGGGGAGCTCCCTGCCGCACGGAAGTGACTCTGATCTGGCGAAAGAACGGCTTGGTGTGACGGTCCGAGGGCGGTGCTTGCGAGCCGCCGAGGACGGCCGCGACGGCGAGGGGTGCTGGTGCTGCGAAGCGCGCAGCGAAGAGGCCCCGCAGCTCCTCCCAAGATGCCACCGTGGATCCTGGGAGGTTGAGCAGCCAGGCGCGCGGTGCACCAATGAGGGCCATGGGAAGCTAGTTGGCCATGACCTTGTCGTCGCCTCCAGCCTTCAGGACGGCCTCTTCATATGCCAGCAGGAAGGCCGACGTGTCCGCCACGCCGTCGTAACGCGGCGGCATCTCCGGCTTGAACTTGAGCGGCCACTGCACTCGCCGCAAGGTGGGGGAAAAGGCTCTGAGCCCCCTGGCCCCGCCATGGGCATCCGTCATCCCAGCCAGAAGAGCAGCGCCGGCCATGGGGGCAAGGCGCGGCGGTGGCGGAGCGTGGATCGACGGAAGGAAAGCTTGAGCGCACCCCTACCTAGCCCGCCAAATGTCGGATTTCGGGTTCCGGCAAAACCCTTGAGGTTCAAACTCTGGGGTGCGCATGAAGATCTCTCCTCACCTAGCTCATGCCCTCACCGCGATCTCAAGGCTCAGCACGACAAACTCGCAGAATAAGAGACACAAGGTTTATACTGGTTCAGGCCACCAATATGGTGTAATACCCTACTCCAGTGTGCTGTGGTGGATTGCCTCTTGGGCTGAGGATGAACAGTTACAAGGGAAGAACAGCCTCCTGAGGAGAGGTGCTCTTGTGCTTGGTGAGCTTGTGTGGGTGAGGATGATCTGAATAGCCCAAGATCAGTTGCCTCCTACTATGGTGGCTAGTCCTATTTATAGAGGCCCTGGTTCTCTCCCCAAATGTTAGGCGGGAAGGGATCCCACAACGGCCAAATTTGAAGGGAGACAACCAGTACAAGTTATACTAACTAAAGGTGGTCTTCGCCTGCCAAAGGCTCTGGTGGTGACACTATCTTGGGCTCCATGGTGACCTCCGTCCTGTCGTCCTGCTGGTCTTGGTCTTGTTGCACCGATATGGAAACCTTTGCCTGATGCCTCGGGACTCCTCGCCTGCGCTTGCCCCTTTAGCACCAAAGGGGAAACGAGTACGCTGCGCGCCCTGGCGCCCGCCTGGCCTTGGTCGTCATGGCTTGCGTCACAGGAACCTCGCGAGGTGCCCCTTGCCTTGATCTCTCCGCTCCTCATGAGCCAGCCTAGTGAGGCCGCCCCCGAGGAGGTCTTGCATCGTCCGCCTCGCGAGGGTCTTGAGTGTTTGCTGATGAAGTTGGGGCCATATAGGGCCACTGAGGACCCACGCCGTGGGCCGCAGGCAGGCAAGTCTGGGGACCCCCGTTCCCAGGACGCCGACAAGTTCTACTCCACTTCCCAATTCTACCCTGATGGTAAGATAGTGTGGATGACAGAAGGAACCAGATATCAGTCAACAATCTCTGAATGGGCCAAGTTAATCAATGCCCCCGAAGAAGAAGAGAATGCCATTTATGTATATAGTAAGCCTAGGAAGGATCACAACTCCATGGCTAACATGTACAAGCCAATCCCTGATGCAGCATTGGACGGACACAAGTTTGGTTCTATATACTATCTACTTGCTGGTCTGACCACCATGAAAACCATCTTGAGGAACACTCTATTACCCAAGTCAGGAGATCATAGGATGATTTGTGGTCACTCCATTAACCTGCTTCACTTTTTTGATGTCCCACGGAAATTTAAGGTGATGAGCTTGATTGTAGAGACAGTGAAGAGGACAGCAGCAGACCACAAGAGGTCTTGTGGGTATGCCCCTCACATTCAGACTTTGATCAACTCCAAGATGGGAACTGGGACATATCTACTAGACAGAGAGCATCTTCCCCCGAGGCCAGACTTTGAGGACAATGAGGTTGTCATGGATGCTTCACATCCTACTTGTGCAGATGCCCAAGAGAAGATAGAGAAAGCAAAGGCTGCAAAAGTAGCAAGTGCCCCAGATGCTTCAGTTGTGAATCTCAAGACCAAGCAAGATCAACTCAGTTATCTGCTTGAGGCCACCATGAGACTTGAGAAGAGCTTGGCCACCTTGTCTCAAAATCAGGAGAGTCTTGAGAGGATTATTGAGACTAAGTTCCATGACCTAGATGTGAAGGTCACTGAGATTCAGACAGTTGTGGAGAAGATTCAAGAGGATGCTGAGGACAGGGATGGTAGACGCGCAATAGACACATTCCAGAGAGTGCCTAGGGCACAAAGATCATCAGTTGTGCCGGTTGCTAGAGACTCCAGGACTACCACTTCAGCACCTGCAGCCACTGCCACAGTTTTCCCTCCAGTGTCAACTCCTCCAGCTCCACAGACTTCTTTAGAGGCATTTGTAGATGCCCTCCTCTCCACGCCGTCTATGCACACCGGATCAACAAGCCAGGAGACCCCTTCAGGAGCTCCCGGAGATCATGCTTAGAGTGTCGTATAGCAGTATACATTTTCAAACTTTTTGGTAACTTGTTGCCAAAGGGGGAGAAAGTGTATAGATCATATGCTGAGAGAGAGAGCCTCCTGCTTTTGTTGGTTTCATTTGCTTTGCTACTATTGCTACTTTGGTTATTTTGGTTGTCCTCCTATGCTACAATTTGTGTTATGCTCGTGAGATACTTATGTCATCATGTGTTTGATCATATTATGCTTAATGTGTGCTGGCATGATTATATCCATGAATATTTGTGTATGATCAATCACTTGTATCCTTGGTGATGAGTGCATGTTATTTAATTCTTATCATATTGAGCGCTCCACCAAGATGTATGTGACATGGAAGAGTAACCCATGATCCTAATCGATTGTGCATTTGCATTCAAAAGCAAATTTTAAATAACGCACAAATTTAGGGGGAGCTCTTACTTAACACATACTTCTCAAAGCGATGATGTATTTCATTCATATTATCATTTGTCGAAGCTTTGATCTATATGTTGTCATGAATTACCAAAAAGGGGGAGATTGAAACATCAACTAATACCTGGGTGGTTTTGGTAATTCATAACAACATATAGCTCATTGAACTAATATCCATTCAAGTTTAATATTTCAGAAAGTTCAATGAATGGCATGGCATGGACTAGAGATGCGGACCCCTCAAAATGCTAAGGACACAAATTGGCAAAAGCTCAAGACTCTTCATTTCTATTTTAGTGATCCAAGATCACATTGAGTCCATAGGAAAGCCAATACTATTAAAAGGGGATGAGGTGTTGCTTAATGGTCTACTTGCTCAAAATGCTTAGCGATATTGCTCCAAAGCCCTCAACCACTTTCTCATTTCCAAATATGTCCAAAACCCAAAGTCAAACTTGGCCCCACCGAAATGTTCTATCCAGCGTCACCGAGTTCATTTTACCTAGCCACTGCCAGAAACCCTAAACACCTTGGTCACACTGATACGGATCTCGGTCTCACTGAGATGGCCCTGCAAACTCTCTGTTTCCCTTTTGTATCATTTCGGTCTCACCGAAATGAGCGATCGATCACACCGACTTTGCTTGACCAACTCTCTGTTTGCTCTTTGCTGTAATCGGTCTCACCGAGTTCAAGCAATAGGCTTCACCGAGATGAGGTTTTGCCCTAACCCTAGCACATCGGTAACACCGATTTGTTCTAGTCGGTCCCACCGAGATTCCTAACGTTCACATTTTGAACTAAATCGGCCTGACCGAGTTCATCTATTCGGTCTAACCGAGTTGGGTCAAATGTGTGTAACGATTCGATTTTGTTGGGCGGCTATATATACCCCTCCACCCCTTCTCCATATATGAGAGAGCCATCGGAGCGTGCCTACACTTCCAGCCTACATTTTCTGAGAGAGAACCACCTACTCATGTGTCGAGATCAAGATATTCCAATCCAACCACAAGAATCTTGATTTCTAGCCTTCCCCAAGTTGCTTTCCACTCAAATCATCATTCCACCATATCCAAATCTGTGAGAGAGAGTTGAGTGTTGGGGAGACTATCATTTGAAGCACAAGAGCAAGGAGTTCATCATCAACACAACATCTATTACCTTTTGGAGAGATGTGTCTCCTAGATTGGTTAGGTGTCGCTTCGGAGCCTCCGACAAGATTGTGGAGTTGAACCAAGAAGTTTGTAAGGACAAGGAGATCACCTACTTCATGAAGATCTACCCGAGTGAGGCAAGTCCTTCGTGGGAGATGGCCATCGTGGGATAGACAAGGTTGTTTCTTCGTGGACCCTTCGTGGGTGGAGCCTTTCGTGGACTCGTGCAACCATTACCCTTCGTGGGTTGAAGTCTCCATCAACGTGGATGTATGATAGCACCACCTATCGGAACCACGAAATCTCCGTGTCATCATTGCGTTTGCACTCTCCAAACCCTTCCCTTTAGCTTCATATGCAATGTTTTACTTTCCGCTGCTACACTCTTAGAATTGCATGTTTTGGTTGATTGCTTGACTTGTGCAATTTGCTAAAATCTGCCCACAACTAAAATTGAGAAAAGATTAGATTTTTATTTGGTCAAGTAGTCTAATCACCCCCCCCCCCTCTAGACCTACCTTCTTTCCTACAGTAGTACCGCATGTGCATGACTTATGGGCAAAAAACGGTTGGAAAATTCCCCTCATTATATAAGGAGTTCTTCCTCCCCAAGAAGATCTACCTCTTTTCCTCCAAGCTCCATTGTTGCCCCTAAGCTCATTTTCGCCCCATCTCTCTCCCTGGCCAACAAAACTTTTTGATTCTCTAGGGTTTACTTGAGAGGGCCCCGATCTACACTCGCACAGAGAGAAATTAGGTTCCCCCCACTAATCCCTTACGGGTATTGTTATCTTCGGTGTTTGGGCAGCCTAGACGGAAGACGTCACCTCACCCCCAACCTTGTTTTGTAAAGGTACTTTTGCCACCTTCAAGGGCACCACTAGTGGAATCACGACATCTTGAGTTATGCGATGCCATGAGGAGAATACGGTGGCCCTAGTTGCTTCTTGTGGAGCATTGTGCCTCCACACCACTCCAATGGAGACGCACTTCCCCCTAAAGAGAAGGAACTTCGGTAACACATCCTCGTCTCCATCGACTCCCCTCATGGTTATCTTTCACCTTTACTTTGTGCAAGCTATTATTGTGTGGTATCCCGTTGGTTGTGTGGTGTTTGTTGTTAGCATCATATAGGTCGTTCACCTAGTTACATATCTACACAACTGTTTGTTACTAAACCTAATTTGTTGAGTCATAGGAAATCCGTACTATCAAGAGGGGCTCTGCATTTGGAAAGGTTAGGGTGGAATCAACACATACACATTCACCTTTGCACCCTCTCTCCTTCCCGGCAACATGGAGCGCCATCTATCTTCTGCTTGGGCTTATTAGAAGCACACAAGCGGTAGCACTACAGCAGGATGCTGCTAACGCGACACTACAATCAGAGACCCTTCGAGGAAACAGTGTGCGATGCATTAATCGCAAATGGTGATTTAAAAATGATATGAAATGTTTGCGATGGTGGAGACATCAAAGACGATTAAGATTATAGTTGTGTGATAGATGCGTGGCATATAGTTCACTCCAATGAACTATTGTAATGAGGCAGAACAACATAAAACGGGCAGCCAGATGAAGGTGTGTGTGATATACGTCATATAGTTCACTTGGATGAATTGCGTGCGATTAGCGAACGCAACAGAAACAGTCACCCAAATTAAAGGTGTGTGCGATATATGGCATATAGTTCACTTGGATGAACTGTTTTCGATTAGGCAACACAGCAAAAACGATTCAACTTAACAAGCACTACCAAAAAAACACTCCCGTGATGATACATGTTTGTCACAGTAGGTCACGTTTTCTATCATGCATGTACATCCATGAAGATTTTATGACAGAATCAAGATAGTCGTACCTGTGTTGTCGTAGAAGTGTTCCATGAAAATACCAAAATTCACTACAGGAATCAGCTATTTTGCCGTCTGCCACGGCGGACGGCAAAGGCATGAACGGCGGACGGCAAAGGCCTTTGCCGTCAGCCGCGGACGGCAAAAGGCTCCGGCAAAGTAGGCTACGGTAAACAGCTACTTTGTCGTCTGCTTCCTGGCGGCTGACGGCAAAGGCCCTTTGTCGTCTGCGGCGGATGGCAAAGAGAGCGGACGGCAATAATTGCGCTGTCAGTCCGTTAAGTGGCTAACGGCAGGCCTTTGCCGTCCGCCGCTGACGGCAAAATTTCTAGTGTCTTTGCTGCCCGCCGTATGATGCCATCTACACGTCACTACATGGCAGGTTCTTTGCCGTCTGCCACTGATGGCAAAGTCTTTGCCGTCTGCCACTGTAGGCAAACTGACCAAATGGGTCAGCTCCCAGGAAGCATAGCTGGATGCCACGTGTCTTCTTTGCCGTCCGCGGTAGACGGCAAAGAGCCCGTTGCCGTCGGTGGCAAACGGCAAAGAGCCTGCATATTGGCTCTTTTATCTTTTTTTATTAAATCCAACAATTTTCATCACAAATATATATATGACATATATAGATATATTTCAAAAGGCCATTACAGAGCAAACATATAAGATATCCAACACATAACTTCATCATCCAACCATATATATTACATGCATAGTTCCATCATACATAACAAGTTCAACATAGAGGCATCCAACCATATATATTACAATAGTTTCATCCAACGATACATGCATAGTTCAACGATACAAAAGAAACAGAGAAAGGGATAAGGAGCACTCCATCTATGCAAGCTTTCTTCAAGTGAATGAAATCTGCAAAATGAAAAATAAGAAAGTTAGAACAAGAAGAGTAGAACAAGAAGAAGAGTAGAACAAGAAGAAGACTAGAACAAGAAGAGTAGAACAAGAAGAAGACTAGAACAAGAAGAGTATGTCATTTATGAGCTAACTTACGTGAAATGGATCATATATGAGCTAACTAAGTTGAAATGGGTCGTTTATGAGCTAGCTAAGGTGAAATGGATCATTTATGAGCTAACTTAGTTGAAATGGGTCGTTTATGAGCTAACTAAGGTCAAATGGATCGTTTTTGAGGTAACTAAGGTGAAATGGATCGTTTTTTAGCTAACTTAGGTGAAATGGATCATTTATGAGCTAACTTAGTTGAAATGGATCGTTTTTGAGCTAACTTAGGTGAAATGGATCATTTATGAGCTAATTTAGTTGAAATGGATCTTTTTGAGCTAACTTAGGTGAAATGGATCATTTAAGAGCTAATTTAGGTGAAATGGATCGTTTTTTAGCTAACTTGGTGAAATGGATCGTTTATGAGCTAAGTTAGTTGAAATGGATCGTTTATGAGATAACCTAGGTAAGATGGGTCATTTTGGAGTTAACCTAGGTGAAATGGGTCATTTTAAAGCTAACGTAGGTAAAATGGATCATTTAGGAGCTAATCTAGGTAAAATGGGTCATTTTTGAGCTAACTTGGATGAACTGGATCATTTATAAGCTAACCTAGGTAAAATGGGTCATTTTAGAGCTAACTTAGGTAAAATGGATCGTCTATGGGCTAACTAAGCTAATTATGCAATTTTTGACATAAGTAAGCTAAGTACAGATCGTTTTAGAGCTAACTTAGGTAAAATGGATGGTTTTGGAGGTCAGTAAGCTTATTAAGTCATTTTGGAGGAGAAGAAGCTAAGTCTAGGTCATTATGGTAAGCATTGGAGGAAATAAAGCTAAGTCTAGGTCTTTATGCATGTGTTAAGCAAAACACTAGATAAACTTACCAAGATCCAGGAGGTGTAGGAGCGGGGTGGCTCGTGTCGGTAGCTGGAGAAGGATCGTGCGGTGCTTGTCTGGAGTTACGCTGCACCAAAGATCATTTCCAATGTCTTGTTAGCATGATGACACTCAAATGTTAAGACTAGCAAGTAATGTCCATTCAAATAAAACTCACCGTGGTCCCAGGAGCAATCACTGGCATCGGCGGAGCGGTCTGACCTGTCTTCTCGCACACAGACTGCACATTTGGTTTTGACGACTCAGTCATACTAGTTAGTAATGAGACAAACACTACATGAATGTTTTGGCTAATCTGCAAAAGAAACTTACCACAAGGAGCTCGTACATGGCCCTTGCCTGCATGTCATTTCGTGCCCTCTCCTCCTCCATCATCTTTGTCGTCCTCTCCTCCAACTCCCGCTGCCTCTCCGCCGCCTCCGCCAGAAGTTTCTCTGTTCTATCTCTCTCACTCTGTATAGCAGCCTGCAACACCACTCACATGACCATTTGTAATCATTGATGGAAGCGCACACAATGTAATGGAGAAAGATAACTGAGTACGTATCACTAACCTTGATGGCGAGTTGCACTGGCCGTTCACGAGGCCTTATCTCAGGAGCGGAGCTCGACTGGCGCGCCTTGATCTCCGGGAGAGTGCTAGGACAACGGATAAGTCCATCTCCAATGGCTATGGAGCCATGGGACCTCCCGCCACCAGATATCATCACCAGCTCTGGATCAATGGGACCCTGGCTCGGGTTAAAGTCCTCCCCTTTCCTCGCCTTCCCCTCATCTCTATATCTCACGAGCTTGTTGTGGGAGGAGATGTTGGTGAAGTTGTTTGCATCATCGAGGTCAGACTGAGAGAAAGCCTTGACTTTCTTGAAAGAGGCAGTGTGGGCCAGGGCATACAGGTCATACACCTCTGGCACCTTATCCGCCTTATTGTAGCGTGCCTGAAAGAGAGAAACAATGAAAATTAGTAATTAAAGGGCTCAAGCTAGCATGATGAATGAATTGCATGAATCATGAAGCAAACCACACACCCAGTTGCGCCCGAACTGATATAAGTTGGAGCTGCCTTGATGGTGTGGCACACCTTCCATTTGGGCACGTTTGTCCTTGGCCTCGTTGTGGAGGGCTAGCCATTGTTTTGAGCACCACTCATCGACCAACACCTCCCAACAATCCATCCGATCCGCACACCATCTCGGAGGCGCCTAAGTTAGCAAATAGAAACTTGAGCGCTACGGCTAAGAATTACTAAATGAAGGAACTTAAGTAGAGAAGGCCTTAAGAATTACCTTCATGTACTGCTCCTTACTCAGGAACTTATCACAGCACGCCGGCTTGGTCTTCTTGATACCACGCAAGGCGTAGTAGTCTCGAACAGCCTGCACCCGAGACTCGTGCCGTAAGTTCTGGAGTAGGCGCTTGCAGACGTTCTCGATAACATGTGCCGCATCCTCCTCGTATCCCTCCTCACACCTGTAGAATGTCTGCAATCAAATGAGACAATATTGATTAGTACAATTAATAACTAGCTAGTTGAAGATTTTTAAATGTGTAAAGGAGAAATTACCCAGAACTTTCTGATCACCATGTCTGCCCTCGTGTCGCACACGACACCGTCGATAATCTCATCCGGCGGGGCCGGGGCAGCCACGTAGTGCTCCCAGCTCAATCCAAGCTCTGGAAGCCGACCCTCACCAGGCAACGTGACAAACCCCGGGAAGTTTCGCCGGCAAAGAACTCCAAGGACGGAGTTGGGCCGGCGGACACTATGATGGTGGTCCCAACCCCTGCAGCATGACAAGGCCAACGCATTAGTTATTTGAAGAAACATGAATGCAGAAGGTACAAAAATATTAAATGCACTTACGTACCTCTCCCCATCAGGGAAAATCAACCACCTCTGCTCGCAGGTCGCCGGCACGGACGGGAGCCGTGTAGCAGTGAGGAGCTCACATTAATTTTCATGTAGCCGAGGCGGAGTTTGCCGAAGAGAGCCGGCGCACCCGCTAGGTGTAGCCTTCGAGCCCCCGGTCGCTCGAAGGAGGGTCCCGGCCGGTCAGGCTCGACCGGCCAGGCGGCGAGGCGTCTTGCAGCGCCCTTTTTCTTCTTCTCCCGACTGCTGGCAGCCGGACGAAACTCTTCTCTTGTCTCCGTGGGGGCGCGCCAGCGCACCCACTGGGTGTAGCCCCCGAGATTCGGGCTGACTGCTGAGCAGTCGGGCCGGATTTTCCGGCAACGACTTTGTCTTCTTTCCTCGCGGGGGCGCGTCAGCGCACCCGCTGGGTGTAGCCCCCGAGATTCGGGCCGACTGCTGAGCAGTCGGGCCGGATCTCCCGGCAACTACTTTGTCTTCTTTCCTCGCGGGGGCGCGTCAGCGCACCCGCTGGGTGTAGCCCCCGAGATTCGGGCCGACTGCTGAGCAGTCGGGCCGGATCTCCCGGCAACTACTTTGTCTTCTTTCCTCGCGGGGGCGCGTCAGCGCACCCGCTGGGTGTGCCGTCGGAGCAGGAGGCAGACCCGCCGGCTTGGCACTGCCGACAGCGCGGGTCACGACTGACCGTCCGAGTGGCGAAGCAGACGGACGAATCATTCGGACGGGTGTTTCTTTTCTTCTCTTTGTCCCAGCCGACTTCTTTCTCTTCTTTTTTTCAGGCACTCGGCCCTTTGCTTTGTTCTCCAGCGGGGAACTTTTCTTTCCTTCCAACCGGCCCTTGTCGTTTCTCACGCCGGCAGGGTGAGGTGCAGGTGGAGCAGCCGGCAGGCCGGGGAGCAGGCGGAAGCCGGCCGCCGGCTGGAGTGGCAAACCGGCGGGCGTGGGGGCCGGACCCGATGTGGGAGGCCAGCAGCCGGCAGGGCGGAGGCCGGACCCGGCGCGGGAGAGGCGAG
>NC_057802.1:253461389-253471820 GCF_018294505.1 Triticum aestivum | reverse complement strand
CGAGCAGAGGCGCGGGGCTGGACCCGGCCAGGCTCGGGTGGCCGGCAGCGGAGTGGGGGCGCCGTCGGAGCGAGGCAGAGGAGCGCGGGGGCGGCCGGGGTGCGGGCGCGAGCCGGCCAGCGCGGGTAGCCTCCGGGCGAAGCTGAAGCGATGAGCGGGACGCCGGACGGGTGGGGGCGGGAGTCGGCGCGGGGCGAGCGGGAGCCGGCCACAGCAGCGGCCGAGCGCGCGGAGACGGCGTCACGCGGAGGCCGGCCGGGAATCGGCGAGCGGGCGGCCCGACGCGGAGACGACATGCGGGAGGTGGCGTCGGTTCAGCTGAACCCGTCGCAAGGTGGGGCCGGAGCCGGCTGGGCGGACGGACGGCGACCCGGAGCCTAGCCCAAGGTTGGTGCGGGGCAGCAGCGGGGCGAGGCTGGCACGCAGGCATGGAGTAGCCGGAGCCGGCGCTGTGCAGGTAGTCAGACGGAGGTGCAACGCGTGGAGCCGGACAGAGGCCCTGGGCACAGCCGCGTCTGCTTGGCGGCACGCGGACATGGGCGGAGCAGCGGCGAACGCACGGACGTACGGACGCGGGCAGAGCAGCAGCCACTCCGCAGTGCACGGACACGCAGGGCGCCAGCGGAAATGCGCGGACGCGGGCGACCGGGCGTCACGGGCGCACGGCTGGGGCGTCATCCGGCGCGGGGAGGTGCCGACGCACACGCCGGAGCAAGACGAGGCACGGGGCGCACGGGAGGCCGGGACGGCGGCGACGCAGTCGACGCCGCGGTGGCGGTGATGAAGGCGAGGCCAACGGCGAGGACGCGCCGTCCCGCGCGGCCGCTCCGGGGGTGGGTCGAAGTCGAACCCCCGAGTGCTACCGGAGAGACGGCGCGACGCCGCGACGGTGATGGCGAAGGCGAGGCCGACGGCGAGGACGCGCCGCCCCTCGCGGCCATTCCGAGGGTGCGTCGATATCGAGCCCTCGACCGCTATCGGAGGGACGGCGCGACGCCGCGGTGGTGATGGCGAAGATGGTCCCGCCCGGACTGCGAAACCAGCAGCAGCGTGGTAGCATAGATAGTACCGCCCCACGGTGGGCGCCAACTGTCGGGGTATTCTCACGGGGGGGGGGGTGCGAGGCGACAGATGCCACAAGGGCTTAGTGTGAGGGTAAGACTGCTGCTGATAGGACCGGGAGCGGGTATGCGAGTAGCACGCGCTAGTTTACCCAGGTTCGGGGCTCTCCGGAGAGATAATACCCCTACTCCTGCATGTCTGTGTATCTGTAGTATATTTGGTACAGGGTTGCTCCTGGAGCTGTATCTGAGATCAGTGCCAAGTGCAGCTGATCTGGTATATGCATATAGGGCATGCTAGTGGCCGGCCATGCTCACGGCCGTGAGTGTGCGTGAGAGTATGTGGCGTGGTGCACTTGGCACTAGTGGCCGTGGGTGGAGCTTGTGGCCGTATGGGTGTGTGTCCATACGTGAGCATGTATGCATGTTTGTGTGAGTCCATCCCCTGAATGGATGGATGTGTGTCTCCTTTTATAGTGTGAGGCTAGCTTACTATCTAAGCTATGTGGAGGTATGGGAGCAAGGCATGGTGCATGTCATGCTTGTCCCCTAGGTCACTTCATGAATAGTGCCAGGGGACAAGTGACACTATACATGACGGTGTCGCGGTACGGTTGTCTTGTCTGCGGTATGGCCGTCTTGTCGGGGTCTTGTCGATGCCGGGTCGGACTGCAGTCGGCAGCCGGCTAGTCGGCGCAGTCGGTCAGCTGGCAGCCGGCCGGGTGGAGCAGTCGGACGGGGAGCCGGCAGGAGCGGCCGGGCAGTCGGACTGAGGGGCTTTGCTAGCCCCGATGTCTTGAAATATTGTCTTGCCGTCTTCGGGATACCCGTGTCCAATTACTCCGACAGTAGAGGTGCATACTTTTCCCATCAACGAAAAAATTGAGAGGCATACTTTTCCCGTCAACGAAAACGGTCGAGTAATTCCCAACACTTTCCATGCTATATATATCATAGGCGGTGCCCAAACTCCACGACTAGTTGTATCCATGGGTACCATCCATACCAACACTTTTCAAGAAATTTATTATTTGACAATATAAAGTAAATTTATTTTTCATTTCGGGACTGGGCATCCCTATTACTGCTGTACTCTCGTGCAATGACAAGTGAATAAACACTCGTCTTGAGAATAACACATCTAGCATGGAAAATATTGGCCACCCCATGCCGCTTCATGAGCGGTACGAACACACAAAAAGGAAATTCATTTTGAAAATTAGAGATGGCACATAATTTGCTTAGAATGGCACGGAAATACCGCATATAGGTAGGTATGGTGAACTCATATGGCAAAAACTAGGTTTAAGGATTTTGTATGCACAAATAGTATTTCTACTTAGTACAAACGAAGGCTAGCAAATAGATTGAGAAGCATCCAACCAAGAAACGAAAATTCACATAAGCGAGCAATGCACCACAAGTAGGATGTAATATCATTGCATAACTATTGACTTTCGTGCTTGCATAGGGATTCACAAACCTTAACACCAATATTCTTACTAAAGCATAATTACTCATCAACATGACTCACATATCACAATCATCATATCTCAAAACTATTACAAAGAATCAAGTTTATTTTGTCCAATGATCTTCATGAAAGTTTTTATTATATCCCTCTTAAATATCAATCACTTTGGGACTAATTTCATATGTTGCAATTGCTTTTGATAAGCTCAACAAATTTAAGTGAAGAACATGAGCATAAAATTTTTCATCTCTCCAAATAATCTAAGTGAAGCATGAGACAATTTCTTCAAAAATTACTAACTCTCAAATAAATCTAAGTGAAGCATGAGAGCATTTCTTCAAAAACATTAAAGCACACTGTGCTCAAAAAGATATAAGTGAAGCACTAGAGCAATTTCGTAGCTCACACTACAAAAAAATACACTTCCGTGACGATACATGTTTGTCACAGTAGGTTACGTTCTCTGTCATGCATGTACATCCATGATGATTTTATGACAGAATCAAGATAGTCATACCTGTGCTGTCGTAGAAGTGTTCCATGAGATTACAAAAATTGTCATCACAGAAGTGTCCACTTCCATGACGATAAATCGCGCGTCATAGAAGTACTTTCATCAAGGGTAACCAACACGTGGCATCCACCATAATGGGTCGCCGTTAAGCTATTGGGTTCCGGTTTGGATCCGATAACCCGTTAACAGCGCGGACCAATGGGGATTTTCCACGTGTAAAATTCTTATTCGCCGGCAGATCCACGTGTCATCCCGACGTTCAGATAGTTGTCATCCAGTGAATGGACGGAACACGCCTATGATACGTCGACACGTGTCTCGGCCCAACAGTGCCCCATTCAGGTTAAAAGGCCGGGCGTGTCAAAATAAGCGGGTCAACCCATTAGCGGCCTACTTGAGTCAGGCCCATTTACAAGCACGACCCATAAAAAGTTACATAGAATCGACCCATCAAAGGCCCATTCTAGATTTGACAATTTCCAGCCCATCGTCAGTTTCAGCCCGTTAATGGCCCGCTACGTCTTTGGGCCCAATTACGACTCGAGCTTCTTTTGGCCTGTTAGTAGCCCATCGTTAGTTCTAGCCCGTTAACGGCCCAGAACGTCTTTCGGCCTTTTCTCGACCCATTCTGTAGTTGGGCTAATTCTAGCCCGTTGTGACTTTAGGCCTGTCCTCAGCCCATTCGATAAATGGGCCAATTCCTAGCCCATTTTGTCTTTCGGCCTATTAATGCCCCGCACAACAGTTGGGCCTTTGACTTTGGGTCCATTAGGGGCCCATGTTTCGCAGGGCAAAATTTCAGCCTGACGCGACTTTCGGCCTGTTAAAAGCCTAGTTTGCAAATTGGGCCTCCTCTGGCCCATAACACTTTCGGCCTCTTACTGGCCCATAAAGTAAAAGGGCCAAGACAAAATTGACATGTATTCGACCTGCTAGAGGCCCGCGGGCCATTTCCATTTATATGGCCCTATCGAGCTTTTGGCCTGTTAATGGCCTGCTAAGAGTCGTTGTTACGGTGGGCCACATCATTTGGGATCCACTAAATATTATTTTGAGCAGCCCAATTAAGGCCCGCTTTGACTACACATGTTTGTTCGTTTGCATGGTGTCCAGGAAATGTTTGGGCATGTTGGCCCTCGTTTCAACGATATAGCATATTCAAGAATTATCCTACTCTATACTATCGCCTCTAAAAAACATACACTAAACAATAAAAACACTAAGGCATAGAAATGTAGAATAATCCTACACTATACAATAAAGAAATTACAGCCGAATATACCCACTGGCAATTATAGTTCGGCACCAGTGAGAATAAAGCATACACAAACAACAAATTACATACACTGGACAAATAAAGATCATACATCATGGACACGCATCAACAGAACTTACCATTTGAACTATAATCTCTTCAGGATTGGCCGGATTCGGATAGCACAAATTTCAGTCTACAAAATCTCCAATTCCTTTGTGGTTTCCTCAGTGTCTTGTTTCATTTTTTTGACTCCTGCATCTAATACCTGCAAGTCCAGTCTCAACTTGTTGATTGTACGTTGAGAATCATGTACACGTTGTCTTGCCACCTCTAGTTGATGCTCGAGAACATCAGCACATTCTAATTCCAATCCATAATCATTTGGTAATGGCCATGCCACACTGCTCACAGATCTTTGTGTTGATGTCACTTCATCCTGAAATGTTTCTGTAAGTACATATGATTAGGGCAAAAATATAGTTACAACAGTGAAGCGAGCAAGACAGACTATTTTGTACATGGCAAAACAGGACTAACAATAATGTTACACGTCATGAAGCATAAGCAGGTGTTATTTTAAAAATTATAAAAATGGTAGTCTGTGCAGCCCGCATACAGAAATCTCTCTTAGCTCACCAGAGGAGCATGATGTCGGGGCCAAATCCAAAACATGACAAGTTACAAATTTAGACAGCACGTTGCGTATACGTAAGCAAGCAGTTGGCCATTCTGTAGCTCAATTAAAGTCTTAGGGAGCATAATGAATAGTAGAGGGATTCATACAAACCTACTACAGCAAGCAAAACTATGCAATCATTAGCCTAGTACAAACTAGATTGTGAGCCTCATGCAGTAATAGTTGGTTAATAGACTTCAAAGCTTCAGGCACACTTCGCCAGAGTAAATAAATGGTAAGGCCTTTAATTATTTCAACTAATAGTTATACAAGTACCCAACATCAGGCATCATTGTTTGGGCATCTCATTAACTAAGGACAAATAAAGCAATTGAAAAGAGCATATTAACTATGCCTGAAACAAACAAGCAATTGAACTGTTGAGTTGGATACAGTGACTTACCTTAACTGGTTGAAGAGGCTCAACGCTGCTCCTACTTCTCTTGCAAGGCTCCTTCCTAACATCTTGTACTTGGAAATCCTCAATCTTATCTTCATTGCACCCCCTCTGCAAGGTGACACAAACTAGTTACTCGTCTCCTTGGAAGATAAATATGCATACTTTCTAGTCTGTGAACAACACAAAAGGATGAGATTATAACAAAATAACACCACATAATGAAACATCACTACTGCAGGATGCTGCTAACACGACACTACGATTAGAGACCCTTCAACGAAACTATGTGCGATGCAATAATCGCAAATGGTGGTATAAAAGAACCGTAAAAAAGGTGCAAAACATTTGCGATGGCGGAGCCATC
This sequence comes from Triticum aestivum, assembly GCF_018294505.1. Taxonomy (NCBI): domain Eukaryota; kingdom Viridiplantae; phylum Streptophyta; class Magnoliopsida; order Poales; family Poaceae; genus Triticum; species Triticum aestivum. The sequence goes on along the minus strand of NC_057802.1, from coordinate 253,466,073 downwards.
AAACACGGTTCAGATTTTAGTTGCGTGTGCGATCCAGGGCATATGGTTCAGTCCAATGAACTGTGTGCGATGAGGCGGAACAAAAGAAATGGGCAGCCTGATGAAGGCGTGTGAGATATACAGCATACGGTTCACTCGGATGAACTCTTTGTGATTAGGCAACACAAAAGAAACGGTCAGCCATATCAAGCTGTGTGTGATTGAGGGCATACGCTTCAGAAGGATTAACTGTTTGCGATTAGGCAACAGAACAGAAACGGCTCAGCCAGATCAAAGTGTCTGCGATTGATGGCATACACTTCACATGGATGAACTGTTTGCGATTAGCCACAACAAACTGAAACGGTTAGATAGATCAACATGTGTGCGCTAGACGAGCACACACATTCTAATTAAAACAAGCGTGCACGATGGTAATAACGAGCGCGCACGGTTGTTGGAACAAGACATGTGCTAACATTGCCTATTGCGGTGCACCCTATGGTGCAAACGCCACATGCGCGCCCGAGAAGGCGTACGTGCCCACGTTAGGCCTTCCGCGAATAGTGCCGCACTTATAACCGTCAGTAAATTTTGAGCATGTGCCTCATCACATTCCAAATTGCAAACCTGTTCACACCGATCAAAACCTAAACGGTTTCCCACTTAGGAGCGTATTACTACTCGGTTATAAATACTACTACTCCAAGATGACTGCACATTCCTCCTCAACTCCTCATCCACAAAAACAAACAAGTCATTCATCATCGTTCCCTTGCGTCTTCCATGGCCAGCGTGAGTTCTGGGTCGAGAGATTGCCACCAGGGAGAGGCGAGCCTGGAAGCGGAAGCACGAGAGATGTCCCGCCGCGCCGCGAAAGCAGCCAACATGTCCCGCCGCGCGGCCGTAGTAGCAGAGAGGGACCGCCGTGCCGCCGAAGCATCACGGAGGTCCTGTCACACCGTCGATGCAGCAGACTGGTCCGGCCGCGCCGCGGAAGCAGAAGAGATGTCCCGCCGTGCCGCGAATGCAGCAAAGATGTCCTCCCGCGCCGCGGTGGCCTGGGAAAATGTCTCGCGGGCAGGCGAGGACTCTTACAGCGCATGCGTGCCCTCGTCCTTAGGCAGATGGATCAGATCTCCAGCTGGGCGAGGTTGTAGTCTACCGGCGTCATCCGGCAACTAAATGAGAGCAATGCGAAGCTCCAGGCCGAGACAACCTGCTGAGGGCGAAGATCATCAGAAGTGCGGAGCAGCAGGAGCAGACCACTGCCTTGTTGAAGAGGACCGACGTCATCGTCAAGAAACTTATGGACGAGAAAGCCATGCTGCACATCGAGCGCAGAAGGCTAGTGGAGGAATCCGTGGATGCTCTCAAGCAGCATCTTGAGGACAAGAAAGAGCTCATCGCCGCTCGCCGTGGAGACTAGTTCCCGCGGCCTGCAGCAACGCATCAAGAAAGTAGAGATCAGCAAGCCAGATTTTTTTCTTCCTTCTTCTTTTGCCCTTGTGTATTTCGGGCGTTGCCGCATGTGGCTTTTTTTAATTATATTCCTAAATATGTAAGGCAATTATTATCCACTGTCATGGTCCTTAGATTCATCATGCTTTCTATAAGTCGCAGTCGATGCTATGTAGGTCCGCCGGATCTTACATCAAGATCCGTGCAAAACTTTCTTTTCAGATTTTTATTTTTCTCTCTTAAATCTCAATCCAGTGAGACATATACCCACGCCGTAGAGCAGGTGCTCGGGCACCATTAATGGAGATGTTGGGAGGGAGGTGCGCGGCGGGTAGCAGTCAAAGGGCTCTCCTCCCGATAAGCACGGATAGGGGTCTGATCGCACGCCTCCCGTGCTCAAATAGCTACCCCGCATGGCACCTCCTAGCCAATAAAAAAAGAGGACGCATTGCGGCATGTAATTGGTAAGTAGAACGCCCACGGTTTCAATAATACTTGTGTTTCCGATTTGTAACGTGACAGCACTTGTTCCAAAATGACTTTGTTGATTGTTAATGTGTGCGCCTTCGCAAATCGGACAGAAAAAATACCACAGCATGTTGGTGCCATGTCATGACACCATGCCAAGTTTCATGATTTTCAGGTGTGTTTTGGATTTACAGGAATTCAAAAACAAGTTTCTCAATCTTTCCTGTTGAGCCACGACACCCAGATGTTTGAATTGCATTCCCATTTCTTGCATGGGACCTATAAATTCACCCAAGGACACACATGTGATTTTACAACCAACTTTGGTGCACTGGAGCATGTGCTTGTACTTCAAATATGAATTATGCACATTAAATGCGCAGAAACTCAATTAATGTATAAAAAAGGCCAAACGAACCCGGAATAATTCCAAAATTTAGCACGATACTTCTATTTTGTCTAATCTGCCTATGTAAAAAAGTTAAGGCGGGAGAAGGCAGTGTACGTATCTCGTTTTGCACACGAAGTTGACACGTTCCCTCTCGGAATCACGGGCCTTCCTGGGGGAAGCTCCGGTTTGCAAGAAGCTTAAACCAAAGCTTGTCCCAATTCGGCCAAAAAAATTACCGCTGCATGTTGGTGCCATGGCATGACACCATGCTAAGTTTCATGATTTTCAGGCGTTGTTTGGATTTACAGGAATTAAAAAACCAAGTTTCTCAATCTTTCTGGCCGAGCCACGACGCCCAGATGTTTGAATTCCATTGCCATTTCTTGCATGGAACCTATAAATTCACCCAAGGACACACATGTGATTTTTCAACCAACTTTGGCGCAGTGGAGGATGTGCTTGTACCTCAAATTTGAATTATGCATATTAAATGCACAGAAACTCAATTAATGTATAAAAAAGAACAAACGAACCCGAAATAATTCCAAAATTTAGCACGATACTTCTATTTGGTCTAATCTACCTGTGTAAAAAATTAAGGCAGGAGAAGGCAGTGTACTTATCTCGTTTCACACACGGAGGTGACACATTCCCTCTCGGAACCACGAGCCTTCTTGAGGGAAGCTCCGGTTTGCAAGAAGCTTACACCAAAGCTTGTCCCAATTCGGCCAAAAAAAAATCCGCAGCATGTTGGTGCCATGTCATGATACCATGCCAAGTTTCATGATTTTCAGGCGTGTTTTGGATTTACACGAATTAAAAAGCCAAGTTTCTCAATCTTTCCAGTCGAGCCACGACGCCCAGATGTTTGAATTTCATTCCCACTTCTTACATGGGACCTATAAATTCACCCAAGGACACACATGTGATTTTTCAACCAACTTTGGGGCACTGGAGCATGTGCTTGTAGTTCAAATTTGAATTATGCACATTAAATGCGCAGAAACTCAATTAATGTATAAAAAAGGCCAAACGAACCCAGAATAATTCTAAAATTTAGCACGATACTTCTAATTGGTCTAATCTGCCTGGTCAAAAGAATTAAGGCGGGAGAAGGCAGTGTATGTATCTTGTTTCGCACACGGAGGTGACACGTTCCCTCTCGGAACCACGAGCCTTCTTGAGGGAAGCTCCAGTTTGCAAGAAGCTTACACCAAAGCTTGTCCCAATTCGGCCAAAAAAATTACCACAACATGTTTGTGCCATGTCATGTTACCATGCCAAGTTTCATGATTTTTAGGCGTGTTTTGGATTTACAGGAATTAAAAACCAAGTTTCTCAATCTTTCTGGTCGAGCCACGACGCCAAGATGTTTGAATTTCATTCCCACCTCTTGCATGGGACCTATAAATTCACCCAATCACACACATGTGATTTTTCAACCAACTTCGGTGCACTGGAGCATGTGCTTGTAGTTCAAATTTGAATTATGCACATTAAATACGTAGAAACTCAATTAATGTATAAAAAGGGCCAAACGAACCCGGAATAATTCCAAAATTCAGCACGATACTTCTATTTGGTCTAATCTGCCTGTGTAAAAGAATTAAGGCGGGAGAAGGCAGTGTACGTATCTCGTTTCGCACACGGAGGTGACACGTTCCCTCTCGGAACCACGAGCCTTCTTGAGGGAAGTTCCGGTTTGCAAGAAGCTTACACCAAAGCTTGTCCCAATTTGGCCAAAAAAATTACTGCAGCATGTTGGTGCCATGTCATGACACCATGCCAAGTTTCATGATTTTCAGGTGTGTTTTGGATTTACAGGAATTCAAAAACAAGTTTCTCAATCTTTCCTGTTGAGCCACGACACCCAGATGTTTGAATTGCATTCCCATTTCTTGCATGGGACCTATAAATTCACCCAAGGACACACATGTGATTTTTCAACCAACTTTGGTGCACTGGAGCATGTGCTTGTACTTCAAATATGAATTATGCACATTAAATGCGCAGAAACTCAATTAATGTATAAAAAAGGCCAAACGAACCCGGAATAATTCCAAAATTTAGCACGATACTTCTATTTTGTCTAATCTGCCTATGTAAAAAAGTTAAGGCGGGAGAAGGCAGTGTACGTATCTCGTTTTGCACACGAAGTTGACACGTTCCCTCTCGGAATCACGGGCCTTCCTGGGGGAAGCTCCGGTTTGCAAGAAGCTTAAACCAAAGCTTGTCCCAATTCGGCCAAAAAAATTACCGCTGCATGTTGGTGCCATGGCATGACACCATGCTAAGTTTCATGATTTTCAGGCGTTGTTTGGATTTACAGGAATTAAAAAACCAAGTTTCTCAATCTTTCTGGCCGAGCCACGACGCCCAGATGTT
>NC_057802.1:253451409-253461090 GCF_018294505.1 Triticum aestivum | reverse complement strand
TTCTTGCATGGAACCTATAAATTCACCCAAGGACACACATGTGATTTTTCAACCAACTTTGGCGCAGTGGAGGATGTGCTTGTACCTCAAATTTGAATTATGCATATTAAATGCACAGAAACTCAATTAATGTATAAAAAAGAACAAACGAACCCGAAATAATTCCAAAATTTAGCACGATACTTCTATTTGGTCTAATCTACCTGTGTAAAAAATTAAGGCAGGAGAAGGCAGTGTACTTATCTCGTTTCACACACGGAGGTGACACATTCCCTCTCGGAACCACGAGCCTTCTTGAGGGAAGCTCCGGTTTGCAAGAAGCTTACACCAAAGCTTGTCCCAATTCGGCCAAAAAAAAATCCGCAGCATGTTGGTGCCATGTCATGATACCATGCCAAGTTTCATGATTTTCAGGCGTGTTTTGGATTTACACGAATTAAAAAGCCAAGTTTCTCAATCTTTCCAGTCGAGCCACGACGCCCAGATGTTTGAATTTCATTCCCACTTCTTACATGGGACCTATAAATTCACCCAAGGACACACATGTGATTTTTCAACCAACTTTGGGGCACTGGAGCATGTGCTTGTAGTTCAAATTTGAATTATGCACATTAAATGCGCAGAAACTCAATTAATGTATAAAAAAGGCCAAACGAACCCAGAATAATTCTAAAATTTAGCACGATACTTCTAATTGGTCTAATCTGCCTGGTCAAAAGAATTAAGGCGGGAGAAGGCAGTGTATGTATCTTGTTTCGCACACGGAGGTGACATGTTCCCTCTCGGAACCACGAGCCTTCTTGAGGGAAGCTCCAGTTTGCAAGAAGCTTACACCAAAGCTTGTCCCAATTCGGCCAAAAAAATTACCACAACATGTTTGTGCCATGTCATGTTACCATGCCAAGTTTCATGATTTTTAGGCGTGTTTTGGATTTACAGGAATTAAAAACCAAGTTTCTCAATCTTTCTGGTCGAGCCACGACGCCAAGATGTTTGAATTTCATTCCCACCTCTTGCATGGGACCTATAAATTCACCCAATCACACACATGTGATTTTTCAACCAACTTCGGTGCACTGGAGCATGTGCTTGTAGTTCAAATTTGAATTATGCACATTAAATACGTAGAAACTCAATTAATGTATAAAAAGGGCCAAACGAACCCGGAATAATTCCAAAATTCAGCACGATACTTCTATTTGGTCTAATCTGCCTGTGTAAAAGAATTAAGGCGGGAGAAGGCAGTGTACGTATCTCGTTTCGCACACGGAGGTGACACGTTCCCTCTCGGAACCACGAGCCTTCTTGAGGGAAGTTCCGGTTTGCAAGAAGCTTACACCAAAGCTTGTCCCAATTTGGCCAAAAACATTACTGCAGCATGTTGGTGCCATGTCATGACACCATGCCAAGTTTCATGATTTTCAGGCGTGTTTTCGATTTACAGGAATTAAAAAACCAAGTGTCTCAATCTTTCCGGCCAAGCCACGACACCCAGATGTTTGAATTTCAATCCCATTTCTTGCACGGGACCTATAAATTCACCCAAGGACACACATGTGATTTTTCAACCAACTTTGGTGCACTGGAGCATGTACTTGTAATTCAAATTTGAATTATGCACATTAAATGCGCACAAACTCAATTAATGTATATAAAAGCCCAAACGAACCCGGAATAATTCTAAAATTTAGCACGATACTTATATTTGGTCTAATCTGCGTGTGTAAAAGAATTAAGGCGGGAGAAGGCAGTGTACGTATCTCGTTTCGCACACGGAGGTGACACGTTCCCTCTCGGAACCACGAGCCTTCTTGAGGGAAGCTCCGGTTTGCAAGAAGCTTACATCAAAGCTTGTCACAATTCGGCCAAAAAAATTACCGCAGCATGTTGGTGCCATGTCATGACAACATGCCAAGTTTCATGATTTTCAGGCGTGTTTTGGATTTACAGGAATTAAAAAACCAAGTTTCTCAATCTTTCCGGCCGAGCCACGACGCCGAGATGTTTGAATTTCATTCCCACTTCTTGCATGGGACCTATAAATTCACCCAAGCACACACATGTGATTTTTCAACCAACTTTGGTGCATTGGAGCATGTGCTTGTAATTCAAATTTGAATTATGCACATTAAATGCGTAGAAACACAATTAATGTATAAAAAAGGCTAAACGAACCCGGAATAATTCCAAAATTCAGTACGATACTTCTGTTTGGTCTAATCTGACTGTGTAAAAGAATTAAGGCGGGAGAAGGCAGTGTACGTATCTCGTTTTGCACACAAAGGTGACACGTTCCCTCTCGGAACCACGAGCCTTCTTGAGAGAAGTTCCGGTTTGCAAGAAGCTCACACCAAAGCTTGTCCCAATTCGGCTAAAAAAATTACCACAGCATGTTGGTGCCATGTCATGACACCATGCCAGGTTTCATGATTTTCAGGCGCGTTTTGGATTTACAGGAATTAAAAAACCAAGTGTCTCAATCTTTCCGGCCAAGCCACGACACCCAGATGTTTGAATTTCAATCCCATTTCTTGCACGGGACCTATAAATTCACCCAAGGACACACATGTGATTTTTCAACCAACTTTGGTGCACTGGAGCATGTGCTTGTAGTTCAAATTTGAATTATGCACATTAAATGCGTATAAACTCAATTAATGTATAAAAAGGCCAAACGAACCCGGAATAATTCCAAATTTTAGCACGATACTTCTATTTGGTCTAATCTGCCTGTGTAAAAGAATTAAGGCGGGAGAAGGCAGTGTACGTATCTCGTTTCGCACACGGAGGTGACACGTTCCCTCTCGGAACCACGAGCCTTCTTGAGGGAAACTCCGGTTTACAAGAAGCTTACACCAAAGCTTGTCCCAATTCGGCCAAAAAATTGCCGCAGCATGTTGGTGCCATGTCATGACACCATGCCAAGTTTATGATTTTCAGGCGTGTGTTGGATTTACAGGAATTAAAAACCAAGTTTCTCAATCTTTCCGGCCGAGCCACGACGCCCAGATGTTTGAATTTCATTCCCATTTATTGCATGGGACCTTTACCCAAGGACACACATATGATTATTCAACCAACTTTGGTGCACTGGAGCATGATCTTGTAGTTTAAATTTGAATTATGCACATTAGATGCGCAAAAATTCAATTAATGTATAAAAAAGGCCAAACGAACCCGAAATATTTCCAAAATTTAGCACGATACTTCTATTTGGTCTATTCTGCCCGTGTAAAAAAATTAAGGCGGGAGAAGGCAGTGTACGTATCTCGATTCGCACACAGAGGTGACACGTTCCTTGTCGGAACCACGAGCCTTCTTGAGGAAGCTCCAGTTTGCAAGAAACTTACACCAAACCTTGTCCCAATTCGGCCAAAAAAATTACCGCAGCATGTTGGTGCCATGTCATGACACCATGCCAAGTTTCATGATTTTCAGGCGTGTTTTGGATTTTCAGGAATTAAAAAATAAAGTTTCTCAATCTTTCCGACCGAGCCACGATGCCGAGATGTTTGAATTTCATTCCCCTTTCTTGCATGGGACCTATAAATTCACCCAAAGACACACTTGTTATTTTTCAACAAAATTTGGTGCATTGGAGCATGTGCTTGTAGTACAAATTTGAATTATGCACATTAAATGCCCAGAAACTCAATTAATGCATAAAAATGACAAACGAACTCGGAATAATTCCAAATTTAAACACGACACTCATGTACTAGTTGCATGTTCACTGTACGTAAATATTCTAGCAATTCAAACACCATCCTTTCCCTCCGTAACACCATTTTGTGTTCCAAAACATAATGAAAAAATCAGGTATACCACAAACAGTTTACTAGAAAGAATATGCGATATTGAATATCTTGGCGCACCGTCTTGTCTGGCTTACGCAGGAAACTTCGTCGTCTACAGTCCACCGCCCCACTTGAACCACACTTGCACGGCAGTTTCTCGCGGCACCGAGCGAAATTTTTTTGCCACCGCGAAAATGTCTATCTCCCCGCCCCCTCCATCCTACCAAAAGCCACATTTCCACTGTTCCTCCTTGCTTTCCAAGTTCAAACCTTCACTGCTGCTTACTGGCAGCTTAGCCTCCTCGCCGGCGACCCTTCTTCTTGCAGCGCCGCCTCCTCGCCGGCTACCCTTCTTCTTGCAGCGCCGCCTCCTCGCCGGTGACCCTTCTTCTTGCAGCGCCGCCTCCTCACCGGCGACCCTTCTTCTTGCTGCGCGGACTCATCGATATGGTCAGGTAATCCACACCCCACCCACACCATCCTCCTCCTTTCCCGTCCCACATGCCCCGACCGACGGCGCAACACCTTTCACCGAAATCACTGCCCCCTCCTCCAATTAAGCGCCGCCCACAGCCATTTGCACATAGTATAACATGGAGCTTAGTAGCATGCGGCCACACGCGCGCACGAGGTCACTATGGCTGCCATGCGTGTCGACCGCCAGATCTTGGAGCACCTCATCTTCGAGGCCACCGTCGACACCGCCACGTGGTTGTCTACTTTAAAATACAGTTCATGCTATTTTCTCGAGGCCACTGCCAGTGCCTTCTAGTGATTTGTCCCCTGTAATGTTAATATGCAATCTGGTGTTTAGTTAACAGTTTGGTCCTCTAAAATATAATGTTCAGTTAACACTTTGGTCCAACAATTGCTACATTTCGTAGTACTGTTCTCAAGCATTCTTTGTTTTGTTAACTATCTTATCTTCTAGTACATGTTTCTATTCTGCAATGTCATGCTCAGTCAAGTATTTTGGTTCATTTGGTCTGTTGTCCATTTAACTATTTGGTTTAGTTCTGCAATTTGATTTTCATTTGCTGTGGATACAATTTTGTATTGTCATGCATGTGACACCAATCGAATTTGGCTGTACTCAATACATATTCTACTGATAGTATGGCAACTCTCAGTTAACCTGATCAAGATCTTCCTCATGTGTGTTGCAGGGAAACAATGGGAGACACTGCGGTTTACCATCGAGGTTTGTTCAAGCAGGGTCCTTTGGCTAATAGCACATTATTGTGGAGTTGCAGGAAACATTCTAATATTTAGGTTTCATACAATTTGGTCTTGCACATGTAGGTCCTACTGCCAGAGGCTTAGACGCACTGTTCGACCCATTTTACATATGGGGAAATAAGATGTCCATGAATATCAACTAAGTCAAGAAACTCAGAAAGATTGTTAGGATGAAGAAACTTGCGACGAATAACAACAAGATATTTGTTTGCACAATGAAGAAGACATCAGTCAACTATAGGATGGTACCAACTCTTTTTACCTTGTTTTCACCCCTTGCGCCATTTCAAAATTTACAATAGCGATTTATGCATAGCTTTGTTTTCAGTACTTTTCAAAGCAGTTCACTAATGATTACCTCTCAAACCACCTGCATGGTCAAGAGGCGAGGAAGGTATTCATTCAACACCCACAGTACAATATTGAAGTCTTGCTGAGGAGGACGAAGGTTGGGCGGGCAATTATCCATAGCCACTGGCCTAAAGTTGCAAGGACATTCAACATCACTGAAGGCTCAATATTTGCCTTCTGCTTCTGCACTTTCCCAAATGAGATTCATCTGTCTATTTACCGTGTATGATGCTACTTTCCAAAGGTTTTTGATGCTGCATGTGAAACTTGGTGCTGTTGTGTAATGGCGTAACTGAGTGCAGAAGCTATCTGATGTAATTCGATTATGAAATCCTGGTTGCTTTTATACGGATGAAATATCTGGCGTGTTTTATAAGAAATATCAGTTTGATTAGTACATGGATTATCAATAATAGGCTAAGTACCCTGCTTATTGGAGTTTTCTATTGCAGACGGTTACTCAGACAGCACTGTGGGCGATGAACTCAAACAACCCGCACGGTTTCTAGAAAGTAGGCGTGTTCGATCAATTAACAATCACACACGGCTTCCGGCAGCGAACTGTTTGCATTAGGCCACCTTGCACAAATGTTTCCACACAAAGAACTGTTGTGATATACATACCTATGGAAATGTTTTTCTAGGATTCACCGTGTGGGATGTACATATGTCACGCCCAAGATGCGACCCTATCCTAAAGGAACTCGAAGGTCCCACTAAGGATAGAAGCGCATCTTGAAGACGCTTATGCAAGGTGGATATCATTACATCAACATTACATAATAGATGGGGATACATACAAGGCATACAAATGCCGCAAGAATACATCAATACATCAAACACATGATCAACATCCGAGTACGGATGAAACATAAACAGAAGCTCAAACGACATCCACCCTGCTAGCCTAGGCTGCCGACCTGGAACCTATCCCCTGATCGAAGAAGAAGCAGAAGAAGAACTCCAAAACAAGAAACATCGCTCTCGCGTCATGATCATCGCAAAACCTGTACCTGCAACTGGTGTTGTAGTATTCTGTGAGCCACGAGGACTCAGCAATCCCATTACCATGGGTATCAAGACTAGCAAAGCTTAAAGGGGCGTGGAAAGGATAAGTGGTGAGGTTGCAGCAGCGACTAAGCATGTATGGTGGCTAACATACGCAAATAAGAGCGAGAAGAGAAGCAACAGAATGGTTGTGAACTAGTAATGATCAAGAAGTGATCCTGAACTCCTACTTACGTCAAACATAACCCAAAAACCGTGTTCACTTCCCGGACTCCGCCGAGAAGAGACCATCATGGCTACACACGCGGTTGATGCGTTTTAAATTAAGGTCAAGTGTCAAGTTCTCTACAACCGGACATTAACAAATTCCCATCTGCCACATAACCGCGGGCACGGCTCTCGAAAGTTTATACCCTGCAGGGGTGTCCGAACTTAGCCCATTATAAGCTCTCACAGTCAATGAAGGATATTCCTTCTCCCGGGAAGACCCGATCAGTCTCGGAATCCCGGTTACAAGACATTTTGACAATGGTAAAACAAGACCAGCAAAGCCGCCCGATGTGCCAAAAATCCCGATAGGAGCTGCACATATCTCGTTCTCAGGGCAACACCAGATGAGACATCCTACGAGTAAACAGACCTCGAGTTTCCACGAGGGGGCCCCGCAGTCTACTCAGTTCAGACCAGCACTTAGAGAAGCATTGGCTCGGGGGGGTGTTAAAATAAAGATGACCCTCGGGAGCACGACTCCCAAGGGAAAAGGGCTAGGTGAGGCAAATGTAAAACCAAGGTCGGGCCTTGCTGGAAGAGTTTTATTCAAAGCGAACTGTCAAGGGGGTCCCATAAATCACCCAACCGCGTAAGGGATGCAAAATCAAGGAACATAACACCGGTATGACGGAAAACTAGGGCGGCAAGAGTGGAACAAAACACCAGGCATAGGGCCGAGCCTTCCACCCTTTACCAAGTATATAGATGCATTAATTACATAATACAATATTGTGATATCCCAACATAAACATAAACCAACACGGAGCAATCTTCATCTTCTCCTGCAACTAGCAACGCTATAAGAGGGGCTGAGCAAAAGCGGTAATATAGCCAAACAATGGTTTGCTAGGAAGGGTGACAAGGTTAGAGGTTCATGGCAATTTGGGAGGCTTGAAGAGCAAGTGATAGGTAGCGCAGCATAGCGATAGAACGAAGCAACTAGCATAGCAATGATAGTAATGAGATCCAAGGTGACGGTCATCTTGCCTGGAATCTCGCTAGGAAGAAGAACGAGTCCATGAAGAAGATGAAGCCACGAAGACGAACGAATCCTCACGATCGCAACGGCATGGGAACTAACGAGAAGAAGCACACAACATGGTATACACACCACACATGAACAAGGTATGATGCTCAAACAAGTATGATGCATGAAAAAGCTACATGAAGCTACTCATGGCAAGAGATGATGCATACAAGAGCAACCGATCAAAGCAAGTTTAAATGAGGCCGGAACTAACATATAACAATTCCGGTAAGTCATCATATGCAAATTTTAGAATTGGTCCAGATCTGAATAAACCTTATGTTCAAGTTGTTAAACAGCAAGTTAAGATGCACCAAGATGGTCTACACGAAATTCTAGTCAAGTTACATATAAAGTTCATTAGATTCGGAGCTACGGCCTAGAAGATATGAGCAAAACAAGTTAAACATGGCATTGATGCAAAATGCATACAAACATCAAGCAAACACCTCAAAACAAGGATGCAACAAGATAATATGGAACTACATGCAAAACTAAGCAAATTTCATATAGAGCATGCTCAAAACGGAGCAACGGTGCAACACATACACTTCAAACAAGACATAGCAACAACCTGTCCAAAACAGCAACTAGGCATCTTGCAAACGTCAAAACAATATGCTACAGCAACTCAACATGAAAACAGAAGGCATTGGAATGATATACAGGTAAAGCATGACAAAACATAAACACTGAGCTATCTCCAGAAACCAATAGAACATGCTCAAAAGGACATGACAAGATTGCAATTAATAACAGATTCACAGACTTGGCAGAATTCCAGGACATGGCAGAAATAACATCAGGTTGCAATGTTTAGAGCAAGAAAACAACAAGCTACAGGAATATATCATAGCAAACAAAGGTATGGAGTGAATCTACTAATTGTATAGAACAAAAGTTCCTTACTGATCACGAGCCAAAAAGGTACAGAAGATATGATGGCACCCATGTAAACATAGCAAGTAATATGACAGATTCAGACTTGGTGAAAATAACAGGACATGGCAGAAACAACGATAAGTAGGCATGTTGGTGAGCTTGAACCACTCACCACAGAGCAATACATGGCATGACAAGGTAACCAGCAGTAAGATGGCACAAATATGAAGCTAAGCATGGCAATAACATAGTCATAGGGTGCATGGATCACTAGTAACAACCATGGAAAATTTGATTAACATGTAAACAATCTGCCAGGAATATTTTATAGCAAAAGTAGAGTAATATAACAAAAAGCTACAGCCTGCCATAAATGCAAACAAGTGCACGGATAGATAAAGAATAACATGTATAATAAAACATCCTTAGTGAACATCTCCAGATTATGCATAGAATGACTTGTAGCAGCAGGTTTACATGGCATCACAACATAACAGACTCAGGCTTAGCAGAAATCACTCAGTCACAGAAATCAGCAACATCACGGAGACTACTTTGCGTGCTTGTTCTAGTCACCACATAGATCAAAAAAATACAAGACAAGCACCACTATAAATATGGCATGATGTAGTTCAAAACACATGTAGAGATCATGCTCATAGGATAAACACACAAAATGCAATGAAAAAGACAAATCATCAAGTTCTGATAACAGACAGCAGACAACAGCATATAGCACTCTTGCAATGATGATTAGGGCATCAAGATGACCTCAAACAAGCATGGTGCAATGGAACAAAATGAAATTCAACTCATGATGAACATTTCGATATATCACACGCACAAAACGGAGCCACGGACATAGAGTTATGATGCGATGAACATGCTAACATAATGCAATTCGGGACTTGGAGAAAAACGAGGGGGGTCAACCTCAGATCTAGGGTTGCACGGGAACTGAGGCGGGGCTGGAGATGCTTGCCGGAGACGTCGGGGATGGCGGCCGGAGCTGAGGAGGGTGGTCGCCGACGGACAGGGACGGCGGGATCCGGTCGGGGCGGCGGCGCCGCTCGCCGGCGGCGGGACCGGAGGGACAGGGAGGCGGAG
>NC_057802.1:253409536-253450890 GCF_018294505.1 Triticum aestivum | reverse complement strand
GTGAGGGAGGAGTTTTAGGGTTTGGACTGCGCGAAATCCGGGGGGGAGCACATATTTATAGGTAGAGGGAGCTAGGAGAGTCCAAATGGGGTGCGGTTTTCGCCCACACGATCGTGATCGAACGTCGGAGAGCATGGAGGGGGTTAGGATGGGCTCATGGGCTGTGGTCAAGGGGTGCTGGGCTGCAAAGAGAAGGGGGGTTTTCGGGCTACGCGGTTAACCGTTGGGGCATCAAACGACCTCCAAATGGAACGAAATTTGAAGGGCGGTCTGTCGGTGCTATACCAAGGCCACTCGGCAAATCTCGGGCCATTCCGAGAACATTTTTCTCCCGCTCACGAAACAAGGACTGAGAGGGGCGACGGGCGCGTGCGAGAGTGTCGGATCGCGAAACGGACAACGGGGAAAAGAACCGGATGCAAGTTTTGAAAAACATGATGATGCAATGCAAATGATGACATGGAAAAATGCAACACGCAAGCAAATGACACGGCAAGGACGGCGAATAACTGGCACACACCTGGCGCATCGGATCCGGGGCGTTACAACATACGTACTGAAATGATTTTCTGGGATTCACCGTGTGGGATGTACATACCTACGGAAATGATTTTTAGGGATTCACCGTGTGGGATGTACATACCTACGGAAATGATTTTTGGGGATTCACCATGTGGGATGTACACGCCTACGGAAATGATTTGGTTTTGATGCCTCGCCCGATCGCACATGGCCCCAGTCTGGGTCATGTGGGAAGGACCCCCCTATCGCACACACTCACTTGGCGATGGTTCCAAATGCCGTCGCGAAAAGGGGTTAAAAACCGTTTGTATAGCACGTCGCTGTACCAGTGCATGCCACATTTCTTGCACTTGCACACAATGAAATGAGCATTTACTATGTGTGCACTATGTAAAAACTAGGCATACCTTTGAACTGGATCTCCAGGTACTCTTGGAGAGCCTACTTTAGTGTACAGCCAAACCTTTATGTCACCTATGAGTTATACAAGCCCCCACTACAGCAACCCTTAGTGTTTAAATCGTTGACAAGCTCTGTTAGAGTGTTAGGTCAAGAACAACAAGTAATCAAAGCAAACAGTCCTAGTATGGCTGGCTGATACAAATAAGCAATTGAACAGATGTGTGACCAAATCTTACATATCAAGAAAAGAAGCAAAGAAGGAGGCTTAAAGACCATCTGTCGTGGAATTGTCACGGCAGATGTCCTCGGGTTAGGACTTAGTCGTGGAGCCATTGCAACTAGGAAGCTTGAAGGGGTTATGCGGGACAAGAAACACGAGGGTTTATACTGGTTCGGCCCCTTACTGTGAAGGTAAAAGCCTACGTCCAGTTCGAGGTGTTATTGATTAGGGTTACAATCGCCAGGGAGCTAAACAGCTATGCCCGGCTCTCGATGAGATTCTTGTCGCCCTTAAACCGCTGCCGGGTCGTCCCTTTATATAGGGAGGCTGACGCCCAGTAGTCCTTAGAGTCCCGGCCGGCTCATAAGAGTGTCCGGCTCGGACTCTAAACAATACTTGCCTTACACTACAAGTTCTATTATAACAATAAAGATTGTACTACGGGCTTTAAGCCATCGCCGGGTCTCAGCCCATCTCTGGCCCATTATCTTGAAACTTAGCTCTGGGCTTCTGGCAATGACCCTTAGTGTAACCCGGCCCTCCTGGCGGGTGACTCCCAGGTCTATATCCTCAACATTAGGCCCCAGATTGGCTTGAGCCGGCTCGTGTCAATCTTCAGCTCTGCAGACAGAAAAAATCTCCGGCTTACCATTCATGTGAAGGTCATAACCCGGAGTGACATCATCCTCTGGACTCCGGATAATCCGCCGTGACGTCATCCTCCATTAAGTCCGTTTTTTACTCCGCCAGATCCGCAACGGATCTTTGCTTTTACTGTCATTCCGAGAATCGAGGCGCCGTGAGGGGGAGATAACCACGCCGTGGCCTCCTTGAATCCCGCGCCCACTTATGACTCTGCCTTATAAATAGGCCGGCCCAGCACTTTCTTCTCACACTCTCCCTCTTCCTCCTCGCGCCATCGCTCCTCTGCTCGAGCTCCGCCACTGCCGCCGCCGTCGCGCCCCTGGTCTTCATCAACCCGGCCGCTGCATCACCCTGATTCGGACCAGACTCACGGCAGCGACCTCCGCTCCTTCCAACTCCGGTGAGTCTCCTCTGCCTTGCTAGAACAGATCTGTGGTAGGGTTCTTTCAGTTCTTCGTGTTCATCACCATTACCCACAGACTCGGTAGTTCTTGTTGCCACTGTAGTTAGTTGATCTTTAACCTCGTGTAGAACCACTGCGGTAGAGGTTTGAGACCCATTTCATCTATAAGAAACCCTCTTTTTACTGCATAAGAACTGTGTTCAACCTCAAGAACTTCTTCTGCCTCTGTTTTTTAGGTCTAGAAAATTTTCACCTCGCCCGACCATTTTGATCCGAAAAAGTTACTGCAATATGTGAAATCCGTTTTACCACACTTAGTAAAACTGCAACCCTTGAATCTTGGCGGCTTATGCTTCCGACTTAAAGAAAACACGCGCCGTAGAACTTTCCGGTTTAAAGAGAACCATGCTCCGTAGAATCCTCCGACTTAACTGGAGTAAGCCGTAGATGACCAACTTATCCTGAAAACTCCGACGGCTTAGATAACTCACCGTATCAATATATATCATTAGTTCCCTTCATAAGCCGTCACTGTAGTTTGAATGATAAACTCCGGCTTATAATTAACCCGGACACTTTCCTCTTTATCATAGATCACCAACCGTCACCATGCCTCCCAAAGCTCCCATCACTTGCAACTGGATGAGATCCAACATCACTGATGAGACCCTGGCCAACTCGTTAAGTCCGGATATCTGCCCAGGAAGGAAGTGATGTCCTACCGTGCCCCTGACCCGTCCGAAGAGAGACCTCAGCCGAGGGACGGGGAGGTAGTGATCTTTGCAGACCATATGAGCCGGGGCTTCGCACCGCCCGGCTCAAAATTCTTCCGGGACGTGCTCAACTTCTTTGACCTTCGGCCTCAGGATATAGGACCCAATTCCATATCCAACATCTGCAACTTCCAAGTTTTTTGTGAAGTATATCTTGAAGAAGAGCCGAGTCTGCTGCTCTTCAGAGAGCTGTTTTATTTGAACCGCCAAACCGAGTGTGCAAACGGTCCAAGTCTAGAGTTAGGCGGCATCTCCATCCAACGGCGCAGGGACTGTGTATTTCCTTACGCAGAACCGCCAAGTCACCCTAAAGACTGGAACATGACTTGGTTCTACTGCCAAGACACGTCCCCGGCTGATGAGAGCCCGCTGCCCGGCTTTCGTCCAACGCGCCTGGAGCCGACTCATCCATTATCCGACAAACTGACTGCCGCAGAACGCCAGCCCCTGCTTCCAACAATCAACAAGATCAAGGCCCTGCTAGGCAACGGTCTGAACAGAATTGATCTAGTTCGGGTCTGGATCTCCTGGCGGGTGATCCCATTGAGCCGCCGCCCCGGCTTAATGTGTGAGTACACCGGGCGAAAGGATGACCCGCAGAGGCACAGTCGCAATGATCTTCCAGAAGACGTTGCCGAAGAAGAGACCAAGGCTCTATTAAACGAGAGCCTGGCAGACTGTGGAAGAACCGGGCTAGCCCCGTTCTGCAAGACCAATCCAGCCCCAGCGGTAAACCGCTGACTTTAACCTTTCCATTTTTTTTACCTGTCACCTCGCTCTGAACCTTTTTAAGAGTTCATTTCTGTATTTCTCAGGCTGATGACAAATTCTGGCGGGTCAAGTACGACCATGAGGCGGCCAAGAAGGCGAGGAAGGCAAAGAAAGCCGCCAAGAGAGCCGCCCCTCGCAAAAAAGGAAACAGACCCACTGCTTCGGAGCTGCTACAATTAAGCGATAGCTCCGAGTCAGAGGTAACCCTTAAACCTTTAAACTCTTGCCATATTTATTGTTTGCTGCTGTCCACTTTACCATCATTTTGCTTATTGACAGGATGACACCGGTGCCAGTAACCCGGTGGTTGAAGAGGTAACATTACTCCCCTCCGACTCGGAGCCTTTGCCACAGCTGAAAATCCGAAGGGTAACCCGGAAAGTAAGCTTTTCTCATCCATTAGCTCATCAAGACCCTCAATTTCTTTTGAAGAAGCAGGTTCACGAAAGCCGGCGTCTCACCCGGGCCCGCAAGGACACCGACCTCTCCGCCGGGTTACCCGTCGCGACAAAGAAGCGCCGCACTGAGGTTTTTTCTCACCTGTACCCTTTTCATCCGTTGGCGGGTGTCATCCGCCAGCCACTCAACTCTTCTGACTCCAATTACCAGGAGACCTCCCCTTCTTCGGGTGACTCCATGCAGTCAAATCTGCCGGCCTTCAAGACTGCACCCGGGTAATAACAATCTCCTTACATTATCTGTCTGAACTTACTTTTTGTATATCTAACACTTCTGTCTTTTCAGTGCCCAGGCAAAGCTCACCAAAAGAACAAAGAAGACCAGGTCAGCCGGAGTGCCGGACTTGCCTGAGCCGGAGACGACGGCTCAAGAACCACCAGCCGCCTCTGAGGCCACCATTCCCATGGATACGGCGCCTGAAGCCCCTGCCCCGACCACCAAGACAACGACCGAAGCGTCAGCTAATCCGGAGGCCTCCGGCTCAACCCCACCGGCTAACGACCCGGACGTGGTAATTACCCGGACGGAGTATGTTGAGCCGGGGAGGCCGACCGCACTGGCCCAATGCTCCGCGAAGGGGGAGCTGCTGCGACCCCACCGGGCGAATCTGGATCTCTCGAGCTACACCGATTTAAGCATTGGAGAGCTTGTCTCAGGCTACATCAGCCAAGTTCACAAGAGCCGAGACGCCGAGATCGCCATGGTCAACCAGATCCAACAGAAATCTGAGGTAACCTTCTGCTGTCTTCTTACTTTCCGCATAGTGATCCTCATCATGCTAGCCCCCAAGTCTATAACTTATACTTGGCATATGTTATAGACTTAGAGTCCGGCTTACTTAATTGAACCAGCAGTACATAGATAAACACGTTCAATATGCATTAGCCCCCAAGTGCCAAGTGTCTTTGCTTGGAAAGTGCTTGGGACTTATACAATGACTGTTTAATAACCCGGAAATATATGCAGGCTACTGGCAAGAAATTTGAGTCGGACCTTGCGGGTCTCAAGAGCCGGTTAAAAACTCAAGAGATGGAGACCCGGAAGGCGAATGCCAAGTTTGTCTCCAGCATCGTCGCTCAGGAGAAATTGATGACTGAATTCGACGCTGAGCGGAAGGCCTGGGCTGAGGAGAAAGCCGCACTGGTGACCCGGGCAGAACAGGCGGAGAAGGCCCTCAATGAAAAAACCGCTGAGCTCTCCAGCCTGAAGCGCCAGGTTTCCCAGATGGTAGCTGCTATCTTTGGTAAGTCACCTCGCCGGCTTTCATCAAGTCTGTATATGTTATAATTCATCCTTGTCACCGGCTTACCTGATCTTTATTTAAACAGGTCCCAGGAGTGCCAATCTAAACCAGAGCGTGGTCACCAAGTTAAAGGCCGTGTACACCCTGGTGGAACAACTCTACACCGGGTCACAGCGCGCCTTAGCTGTGGTGGCCCTATCCAATGAGGTGCCAACCCATCTGGCCGAAGTCCTGCGCCGGCTTGCTGTTCTGCCCCAACGGATCCAGGAGCTACGCCGAGCCTCCGCAAGATCCGGAGCAATTGCCGCGCTGAGCCGGGCCAAGGCATTCCTGCCGGAGCTAGACCCGGCAGACATCGCACTGGGTTACCCGAGCTTGAAGGAAGACGGCTCTACCTTCGACCAGAAGGACTTCGCGGCATGTGTTAAGGCTGTACGCCCGGTGGCCACCATCATCGGGAACGACACCGACTTAACCAAATATCAGCCGGGGTACAACGCGGAGAATCAGAGGATTCCAACCCCTCGCTATGAAGCCCTTAGTCTGATTCCTCCGGCTCGTCAGCACACCTTCGCCCCCGAGATTGACCAGGCCGGGTTAATTGACGAAGAAGCCCAGTTTGAAGCTCTCAGCGGCATCGACTGGAAGTCGTCAACCTTCGAGGCCTTGGGACCAACCGGAGCAGAAGACGAGCCGGGGACTTCAACCCAGCAGGCATCGTAAAGCGGCTAGCGGTCCACCGAACAACGCTCCAACCTTGAGACTTGAGGAATTTTGTAATAGACTAGGTACAACATTTTATCTCTGCCGTGCCATCGTGCACGTAATGAATGCTGGAAACTCTTGAAATTATCCTTTGTGTTCCTCCGGGTCGTAATTACCCCTTTGTTCTTCTCAACCTTAAAAAGTGCCTTGAAGCATCTGCATAGAAAGGCAAATCACAAGTCGCAAGGCGGCTTAGCGCCCTGAGAATTAGGTGTCTGAGATGGATAACCCGGAATACCAACCTAAAAAGACTGGTCCTTAACTATATTCTGAACACAGTCGTGATAACACACTCAACAGCCTGTAAGCATACTTCCGGGTTAAATAACCCGGGTAGCACGGTCGGTATCTTAACTCGAATTTACTTGTCTTGATGACATCCATGATGCTCAATTAACAAGATACACCAAAATTAAGCCGGCAAGTAAAACCCGGCCATGCACACGTTGTCATAATCAGAGTAGACTTTGCGATAAATCGGAACTTAGGGGCTTCCAGTTCGAATACGACCAGAGACCCGGCCCGAAAGGGGTTTAAGCCAAGATTCGGATACGATCATATAGCCCCCAATGGGTGTGGCGATGCCAATCAAGAGGGTACCGACAGCTATGTTCTCTTGGGTTCGAATACGACTCATGTTTGAACAGGAAGCCCCCAAGTGATTCTGAAAATTGTTTAACGACGCTGATTCGAATACGATCCACGTCGGTTCTCAGAGGGGTTACATTATGATTCAAATATGACCAAAGGCAACCTCCCAATGAGCTCGGCACTTTGCCAATCAAATGGGTATCGACAGCTATGTTCTCTTTGGTTCGAATACGACCCATGTGTGAACAGGAAGCCCCCAAGTGATCTTACTGCTTACGGCTAGACTCGAATGCGATCATAAGCCGGATCCTCCTTTCAAATTAGCATGGCACGTATATTTGGAGGAGAAAAAAGGACAGGGGTCCTGTTTTATTGCTTATCATAATATATACATGGCTGAGATAAATATGTACACCACAAGAGCCGGAGCTCAAGTGTAGTAAGGCCGAAGCTGAGCTATGTTCCACGGCCGACTGGTCTCCTCCTCAGATTTACGCGAGTCTTTATGCTCCCGGATATCAATGAGGTAATATGACTCGTTGTGCAAGTTCTTACTGACCACAAAAGGCCCTTCCCAAGGTGGGGATAACTTGTGTGCATCTGTTTGATCCTGGATGAACCGGAGCACCAGGTCGCCTTCCTGAAAGACCCGTGACTTGACCCGGCGGCTATGATAACGGCGCAGGTCTTGTTGGTAAATCGCTGAACGGGCGGCTGCCACATCACGCTGTTCGTCCAACAAGTCCAGAGCATCTTGGCGCGCCTGTTCATTATCCGTCTCAACATAAGCCGCCACACGAGGTGAATAATGACGGATGTCGCTGGGGAGAACCGCTTCTGCTCCATAAACCATGAAGAAAGGCGTGAAGCCTGTAGACCTATTAGGAGTAGTGTTGATGCTCCATAAGACGGAGGGCAATTCCTCCACCCAACAACCCGGCGTCCGTTGCAAAGGGACCAAAAGCCGGGGTTTGATGCCCTTCAGAATCTCCTGGTTAGCTCTCTCAGCTTGACCATTAGACTGGGGATGAGCTACTGAAGAAACATCAAGCCGGATATGCTCTCGTTGACAAAACTCCTCCATATCGCCTTTTGACAGATTAGTGCCATTGTCTGTTATGATGCTGTGCGGAAAGCCGAAGCGGAAGATCACCTTTTTCATAAATTGAACCGCCGTGGCTGCATCACACTTGCTAACTGGCTCAGCTTCCACCCACTTTGTGAATTTGTCCACTGCCACCAAGAGGTGGGTCTTCTTATCCTTGGACCGTTTAAAAGGCCCAACCATATCAAGCCCCCAGACCGCAAAGGGCCAGGCGATTGGAATCATCCTCAACTCCTGAGCCGGCACATGAGCCCGTCGTGAGAACCTTTGGCAGCCATCACATTTACTGACCAAGTCCTCTGCATCAGCGTGAGCCGTCAGCCAGTAAAAACCATGACGGAAAGCCTTGGCCACAAGAGATTTTGAACCGGCATGATGGCCACAATCCCCTTCATGGATCTCGCGCAAGATCTCTTGACCTTCCTCAGGGGAGATACAACGCTGAAATGCCCCTGAAACACTGCGATGATACAACTCGCCATCGATAACAATCATTGACTTAGCCCGCCGGGTTATTTGCCTGGCCAGAATTTCCTCTTCAGGCAATTCTCCCCGGGTTATATAAGCCAGGTATGGCATTGTCCAGTCTGGTATGACATGAAGAGCTGCCACCAATTGCGCCTCCGGGTCAGGGACGGCCAAATCTTCTTCTGTAGGCAACTTGACCGAAGGATTATACAGGACATCCAGGAAAGTGTTAGGCGGCACCGGCTTTCGCTGAGAGCCTAGCCGGCTTAACGCATCCGCCGCCTCGTTCCTCCGGCGATCAATATGCTCCACTTGGTACCCCTGGAAGTGCCCAGCAATGGCATCAACCTCGCGGCGATAAGCCGCCATTAGAGGATCCTTAGAATCCCAGGTGCCTGATACTTGTTGAGCCACCAAGTCTGAGTCACCAAAGCACCTCACCCGGCTTAAGCTCATCTCCTTAGCCACCCGAAGACCGTGGAGCAAAGCCTCGTATTCAGCCGCATTGTTAGTGCAAGGAAACATCAACCGTAACACATAATGGAATTTGTCACCTTTGGGGGAAGCCAAGACAACACCAGCTCCCGAGCCCTCCAGCTGCCTGGACCCATCAAAATGAATAGTCCAATAAGTATTATCCGGCTTTTGCTCAGGTACTTGCGACTCTGTCCAATCATTGATGAAATCTATCAAGGCCTGAGACTTAACAGCAGTGCGTGGAACATATTTAAGGTCATGAGGTCCAAGTTCTATAGCCCACTTAGCAATTCTCCCTGTAGCCTCTCTGTTCTGGATAATATCACCGAGAGGGGCGGAACTGACCACAGTGATGGGATGACCCTGAAAATAATGCTTAAGCTTCCTGCTCGCCATAAACACCCCATATACGAGCTTCTGCCAATGCGGATACCGCTGCTTGGACTCAATGAGCACCTCACTGACATAATAAACCGGCCGCTGAACCGGATGCTCCTTACCCGCCTCCTTGCGCTCCACCACAATAGCCACGCTGACGGCTCGTGCGTTTGCCGCCACATACAGTAGCAAGGGCTCCTTATCAACCGGAGCAGCAAGGACGGGGGGCTCCGCCAGTTGCTTTTTCAAATCCTCAAAAGCGGTATTAGCTGCATCATTCCAGACAAAGTTGTCAGTTTTCTTCATCAACTGATATAAGGGCATAGCCTTCTCACCCAAGCGGCTTATGAACCGGCTTAAAGCAGCGATGCGACCTGCCAAACGCTGAACATCGTTTATACATGCCGGCTTAGCTAGAGAAGTGATAGCTTTGATCTTCTCCGGGTTAGCTTCAATTCCTCTGTCAGAAACCTAGAAGCCCAATAGCTTGCCCGCAGGAACACCAAAAACACATTTGGCCGGGTTAAGCATCATCTTGTAGACCCGGAGATTATCGAAGGTTTCCCTTAAGTCATCTATCAGGGTTTCCTCCTTGATGGACTTGACCACAATATCGTCCACGTAAGCGTGAACATTGCGCCCGATCTGTTTATGGAGACAATTCTGTACACAATGCTGGTAAGTCGCCTGCGCACACTTGAGCCCAAAGGGCATAGAGACATAGCAGAAGGCTCCAAAGGGAGTGATGAACGCCGTCTTCTCCTGGTCCTTAACTGCCATCTTAATCTGATGATACCCGGAATAGGCATCCAAGAAACTTAAGCGTGCACAACCTGCCGTAGCATCAATGATTTGATCAATACGGGGGAGAGCAAAAGGATCAGCCGGGCACGCCTTGTTCAAGTCCGTGTAGTCCACACACATCCGCCAGGTGCCGTTCTTCTCAAGTACGAGCACCGGGTTAGCCAACCACTCTGGGTGAAAAACCTCAACAATGAACCCGGCCGCCAAAAGCCGGGCCACTTCTTCACCAATGGCCTTTCGCCTCTCTTCGTTAAACCGTCGAAGGAACTGTCTGACAGGCTTAAATTTTGGATCAACATTGAGAGTGTGCTCAGCGAGTTCTCTAGGTACACCTGGCATGTCAGAAGGTTTCCATGCGAAGATGTCCCTATTCTCACGGATGAACTCGATGAGCGCGCCTTCCTATTTCGGGTCCAGATTTGCACTGATGCTGAACTGTTGAGACGAGTCACCTGGAACAAAATCAACAAGTTTAGTCTCATCAGCTGATTTAAACTTCATGGCTGGTTCATTCTCCGTGGTTGGCTTTTTCAGGGAGGTCATATCTGTTGGATCAACATTATCTTTATAAAATTTCAACTCTTCTGTGGCACAAACAGACTCTGCATAAGCCGCGTCACCTTCCTCACACTCCAGAGCCACTTTCCGGCTGCCGTGAACCGTAATGGTCCCGTTGTGACCCGGCATCTTGAGTTGTAAGTACACATAACACGGCCGTGCCATGAACTTGGCGTAAGCCGGCCGTCCGAATATGGCGTGGTAAGGACTTCTTATTTTGACCACCTCAAAGGTCAACTTCTCCACCCTGTAGTTGTTCTCATCACCGAAAGCCACTTCCAGTTCAATCTTGCCGACTGGATAAGCCGATTTACCGGGTACCACACCATGGAAGATAGTAGACTGGCTGAGGTTCTTATCAACTAGCCCCATACGACGGAAAGTCTCATAATAGAGGATGTTGATGCTGCTGCCTCCATCCATGAGTACCTTTGTGAACTTGTAGCCTCCCACTTGAGGAGCCACCACTAAGGCCAGGTGGCCCGGGTTATCCACCCGGGGAGGGTGATCCTCCCTACTCCACACTATGGGCTGCTCCGACCACCGTAAGTAGCGTGGAACCGCCGGCTCAACAGCATTAACAGCCCTCTTGTGAAGCTTCTCGTCTCGTTTGCACAAACTAGTGGTGAACACGTGATACTGTCCACCGCTAAGCTGCTTTGGGTTGGTCTGATAGCCCCCCTGCTGCTGTTGATGACCCTGACCAGACTGTTGATTAAAGCCCCCTTGACCGTTCTGAGGACCGGAATTTGACCCGCCGCCCGGGCCATGGAAGCCGCCGGAGCCTGAGCCGCCGCCTGGACCATTGTAGTTTTTAAAGGCCTTCATGATAGCACAATCCTTCCACAGATGAGTCGCTGGCTTCTCTCTAGAACCGTGTCTCGAACAAGGTTCATTCAACAGCTGTTCCAGAGAAGGTCCTGACCCACCGCCTCCGGGAGGGGGCCTCCCCTTGCGTCGCTGGTTATTACCTTGAGAGTTGGTGTTGGCTACAAACTCTAGGCTGCCATCAGCCTTGCGCTTGCCTCCTCCTTGATTCCCCGGGTTAAACTGAGGACTCTTGCCATTGCCGTTCTTCTTTCCCTTCCCTGTCCTTTCATCATCTGAAGGGGGATCCTTGGTACCATCAGAATCGGCGTACTTGACAAGAGCCGCCATCAGTGTACCCATATCAGTACAGTCACGTTTAAGCCGCCCGAGTTTCATCTTTAGAGGCACAAAGCGACAGTTTTGTTCCAACATTAAGACTGCAGAGCCAACATCCATCTTATCCGACGAATGTATGATCTCCTTGACCCGGCGAAC
Source organism: Triticum aestivum (assembly GCF_018294505.1). Lineage (NCBI taxonomy): Eukaryota > Viridiplantae > Streptophyta > Magnoliopsida > Poales > Poaceae > Triticum > Triticum aestivum. Next base: position 253,439,001 of record NC_057802.1, on the reverse strand, counting down.
CCAATGGGTCGTGGATTCACCCTCATGCTGCTTACAATTAGTCAGATCCACAATTGACATAGACTGCCTACAGGTATCTTTGAAGTTTTGGATAAACCGGGCTTTTAGCTCAGCCCAAGACCCAATGGAATTCGGTGGTAACCCTTTCAACCACGTGCGGGCCGTCCCATCTAACATCATGGTGAAATACTTGGCCATAGCCGCCTCACTGACCTCCAGCAGCTCCATAGCCATCTCATAACTCTCAATCCAGGCCGCGGGTTGTAAGTCAGCCGTATAGTTAGGCACCTTCCTAGGTCCCTTGAAGTCCTTGGGCAGACGTTCATTACGGATAGCTGGCACCAAACACGGGACACCCCCGGTTCTAGTAGGGATACCCGCATCAACTGACATCGTCGGATAAGCCGGTGGGGTCTGGTAAGCCGTCACTTGAGGCGCCTGCTCCGCCTCCTGGCGCGCTTGGTCTGCTACGTAGAAGGCTCCATTATGAGCCGGGCCATGACCAGGGGGCGGGTCATGGCGTCGGACATTACTTGAGCCGGTCGCCGAGACCATGTGCCGGCTGTAACTCGGGCTCTGCCCTGGACGAGGGGTTGAATGGATCCTATCCCGGCTGTAGGAGTACGCCTCCTGCTGCGCCAGTGCTGTCTGGAGGAGTTCTCTGACCCAGCGAGTCTCAATAGCCGTCGGAGAGTCGCCATCAACGGGCAGAGCCGCCAGCCGTGCTGCTGCGGCGATCATGTTCTCCAGCGGGTTATTATAATGGCCCGGGGGTATTGGCACATACTGAGGCGGGGCGGGGGCCGCCCGGGGAGGCCCCATCACTCGTGGTTGAACAAGGGGTCCAGACCCGGGTGCTACGACCCCCGGCGGGTGACTGGACCCTGCACCTGGCGTGTTGAAGAGGTTGCGCAGATCGTAGACCGGCGGGAGTCGAGATTGAGCCTTTTGATGCCTCCTTCTCATGACCTCATTGGCTGCGTTCTGATCCATCGTGAGTTGGAAGGACTGCACCTGAATCAGCTGAGTCTGGGCATCGAGAGCCGCCCGCTCCGCAGCCAGCCTGATTCCTTCTGCTGCAAGATCCTCTTTAGCTTTTATCAAATCCAGTTTCAACTGTGCCACCTCCGCATCATGCTGGGCTTGATCCGCCGGGTCAACCGTGGCGGTTAACAGGGCTGTCATCTTGTCCGTGAGATCCATCAGCACCTGACCGGAGAAGGCACCGGGTTTCCCGATCCAGTAGCGGGGTTCTGAACAGGCTGTGCACCAGCCATAAAAACTCCAACCTGACTTGGTGGCTCAAAAAGGTCCGGAATACTGTTGCCATCGGAATAACTCATGAGCCTGCCATCTTGAAGTTGGTACAACGAGTTTGACTCATCAGTGGCCGACTCGCCGTCAGAGCCGGCGGCCGCCTCATCCCCAGTCCCAGATGGATCAGAGGGCCCTCCGTGGATGCATCCTACAAAAGCGCGCTTTAAGGCAGGCCGGGCCCAGGCGGGTCGTGCGCGCAGAGCCGTTTCGATGAGACCGGCGCGGAGATCCGGCTCGGGGCCCGGCTCTCCGATCTTGCCGATGAAGACATGAATTCCACCGAAGGGGACCCGGTACCCGTACTCCACTGAGCCGGCGTCGGGGCCCCAGTCCGCATCGTCGATGTAGAGCTTGCCGCGACGACTCTTGGTCATCCGGCCCATAGCGTATCCCTTGAGCCCTTTGAAGCTGCCCTTCAAGAACTCAAATCCACCGTGCGCCTGCCCCACGGTGGGCGCCAACTGTCGTGGAATTGTCACGGCAGATGTCCTCGGGTTAGGACTTAGTCGTGGAGCCATTGCAACTAGGAAGCTTGAAGGGGTTATGCGGGACAAGAAACACGAGGGTTTATACTGGTTCGGCCCCTTACTGTGAAGGTAAAAGCCTACGTCCAGTTCGAGGTGTTATTGATTAGGGTTACAATCGCCAGGGAGCTAAACAGCTATGCCCGGCTCTCGATGAGATTGTTGTCGCCCTTAAACCGCTGCCGGGTCGTCCCTTTATATAGGGAGGCTGACGCCCAGCAGCCCTTAGAGTCCCGGCCGGCTCATAAGAGTGTCCGGCTCGGACTCTAAACAATACTTGCCTTACACTACAAGTTCTATTATAACAATAAAGATTGTACTACGGGCTTTAAGCCATCGCCGGGTCTCAGCCCATCTCTGGCCCATTATCTTGAAACTTAGCTCTGGGCTTCTGGCAATGACCCTTAGTGTAACCCGGTCCTCCTGGCGGGTGACTCCCAGGTCTATATCCTCAACACCATCACTTGACTGACCAGATTTAAGGGGCACTTAAACACCATGTGCACCGTATGAACTAACATAAACATTGCATATTCCAGATTCTACAATGGAATGCACATGTATTAGGTTATGCCATGTATGATGATGCCTAAATGTACACTAAGCAGGCAGGAGTGATTAATCATTGCACGCACAAATGTAGGTTAAGGGCCAGTTCTATTCCGCCTTTTCAGAGCTTATTGTCAAAATAAGGCATAAAAGATGTAAAGAAGTCATTTTTGAGTTATGGGCTTGGGCTTAACTTATTTCGCTTTGGAGGGGGGTGTTTCGGGTAGAAGCTCACTAAAAATTGAAGGGAAGAGGAATAGTGAAATGACTTTGTTGTCTACCTATATTACACTCAAAATGCCACTGCTCACGCCCATGTCACACCTGACCCTCAAGTAAAAATAAACACGCAAACATTCATTGCCCTGCCCGCTTGCATCTCCTCTCCCCTTTCCCTCTACCTCGATCCCCTGCCTGCAGCGCTAGGGTTCCTACAGCGAACCGTCGCCACTGGTCCCATCTGGCCTGGTCCTCGACGATGCTCTGTCCAGCTAGGCTACATGGCCGGCGGGTAGGGCCAAATCTCCCCGACTGCTCCTCCCTCTAGCGTCGCCCCTCATTCTCATGGTCTCCAGCAGCTGCTCCACTGTGGTCCGTCCAACGCACTACTCCGGCGGGCGCCGCACAACTACGGCTGATGCCACACTACGGCAGAAGGCACCTTATTCCCCCTCCCTCCTCCCAGGCCATGGCCTTGAGGTGTTGTTGAAGGATGAGCTCATCCAACAAGGTGAGGATCTCCTTTGGTTTTTTGCCAAATTTTCATTCTGATCCTCTATACGACGAATTGTTATGAGCTGCTTCTACTGCTGCTATATGATGCATTGCTATGCGTTGCTCCTGCTGCTGCTATATGATGAATTGCTATGAGCTGCTGCTGCTATATGATGAATTGCTATGAGCTGCTGCCGCTATATGATGAGTTGCTATAAGCTGCTCCTGCTGCTGCTATATGATGAATTGCTATGAGCTACTCCTGCTGCTGCTATATGATGAATTGCTATGAGCTGCTCCTGCTGCTGCTATATGATGAATTGATATGAGGTGCTACTGCTACTGTTATATGATGAATTGCTATGAGCTGCTTCTGGTATATGATGAATTGCACACTGTTGCTGCTGTATGATGAGTTGCTATGAGCTGCTGCTGCTGCTGTTGTATGATGAGTTGCTATGAGCTGCTGCTGCTATATGATGCTTTCAGGTGGTGCTGCTATATGATAATAACCAGCCACTTGGACCATCGAATTTCAATAAATAACTGTTCTTCATTTAAATTTGGGTCATGCATTCTTCGTTTAAATTAGGCAATGGGATCTCTATGGAAGACATTGACCAAAGTAGATTGTGCCAAGTAGATGGTATCTTTGTATTTGCATTTTGAACAAATAGTGATGGTCTGTTTTCCTATCACATTAATTACTGCGCTGGGTTCAATTTGTGATGTTTTCAAGTCAAATTAATTTTCATATGGGCAGCAAAATGACAAAATATAATGCAATCTAGACTTTTCACTGATCATACCAAAGATAAGCTGAAAAGGAAGGCAATGAAAAGAACTCGTTGGCTTATTACCTGGAGCTTATATTCACAGGTGCTTCTTTTCTTAGGATAACTCATAATAACTGTCCCTAAGAAACTTGGCCAATAGAACTGACATACAAATAACATGTCACGATGATTGCAATGGAGGAGTGACCTACCATAGCACACTGTATAGGCTCACCGCTGCCTCTCTTTTTGCGATGTTCCATGAAATTGCCACATACATCTTGTACTTTTTCATTGTGTAACCCTATCTGCAAGTTGACACGGCTAATTTCAGACATCTCTACATGATAATACATTGCATATCCCTTGCGCATATTTAAACCACCAATTAACGATTGTGTGTGTAGCATAAACTAGCCATGACTCTTTGTGCTGGACTAGCAGGCACTCTAAGGGAGCCTAATGTAGTGCACTGGAATTCCTACATGACACCTACGATTTTGTGTAATGTAGTACCTCTGTTCCTAAATATATGTCTTTGTAGAGATTCTAGTATGGACCACATACATATGTATATAGATGCATTTTCGAGTGTAGATTCACTCATTTTGCTCTGTATGTAGCCTATAGTGGAATCTCTAGAAAGACTTATATTTAGGAATGGAGGAACGAGGTAGTATCATCTATGACATCTACATATCTAATTTAGCAGCCAGTAGTAGAAATCATTGTCTGCACAAAGGGATTACTGGTTGAAAATCCTAGCAAAGCACGCTGGCTGGCACACAACAATACAAGAGAGAGAGACACACACTTACAAGATCATAGCAATGCCTCAGTCCAGGATCTTGGTTGGCCAAGCTGTTAGATCCAGAAGAAACATCGTCCTTGTAGTTTTTGCCAGCTGTATAACATGTAACAGCGACCTGTTAGTATATTTGAAGTACATCGGGCAGGTGATGCTGGACGGGTTTAAAGGTGACAAGTACCTAGGTCGTGGCGGGTGCTTGGCATCTTGACAGATGGTGGGAATCAGGTTAGAAACGTCAAGGGTGATGACGCTGCGCTGGCTGTCCGGGTTCGGTAAGGAGATCTAGAATCGTCGAGTAGGGTGTTTGTGGAGCGACTCCGCTAGGGTGGACTACGGTGTGGGCAAAGCGGATTTGAGTCCGTGGACAAGGGCGTCGGTGAAGTTGCTCCGGTGGTTGGGTTCAGGATAGTGTCAACGATGCGGATCTGCGGCCGTGGACGGGGCGGCAGAAGCTGCTCCGATAGGTTGGACGAGGGTTCGACGAAGCAGATCTGATGCCGTGGACTTGAGTTGGCAAAGCGGGCCCGGTAGGGTTGAGAATGGTATAGGCGAAGCTACTCCGGTAGGGTTGATGATGGTGTCGGCGAAGCGGCTCCGGTAGGGTTGAGGAAGGTGTCGGCGAAGAGGATCAGAGGCCGTCGACGGGGGCGTCGGTGGGGCGGCTCTGGGGGGGTGTGGACGAAGCGTCTCCGGTGGGGAGTACGAAGGAGCCGCTACAAATGCGCTGCGGTTGACAAGAGTATCGGCGAAGCAGATCCGGCAGTCATGGAAAAGGCCGGCACTGAATGGGCTATAGTACAGTGGTGGATCAGCAGTCTACTTGTTTCTAGGGGAGGTGGGAGGGGTAGATGCGGCCGCAGAAGCATATCCGGCGAGGTGGACGCCGCTGGCAGTGAATGGCTCTGGTACGCCGATGGATGAGCAGTCTAGGGTTTCGAGAGGGGAGGGGTAGAAAGGCCGATGAAGTATGGACGGCCTGATGTAAGATGCTCTGGTGTTGTGGAGTTAGTCATTTTTGCGAGAGGGGAGAGGAAATGGGGGTGTCGTGTGGTGGGGGGAACTAGAGGTTACCAAAGCAGCCCTGACCTATTATGTAGATGAGGGCGGTATTGTAACTGTTGTTCTCTATGCACCAAGGACAAAAGGGGAATTTCGCATGCTAAAGACTAGGTTGCGTAAATTTTAGAAGGAGGCGGGAGATTTTGCCGCCCGCGGGATCGTTCATATCCAATTTCAACTAATTTTGGACCGTGCTAGCGGGAAGGTCATGCGAGACTGTGCACAAGAGGCACGCGTCAGCATTTAATAACTGGTGTGAAGTCCACCCCAGAAAAACAAGATAATAACTCGGGATGATGCACCGATAACTTGGACGTTCACACGGGCGCGGCCAGTCGTACGGGTGTAGTGGCCCGTTTACAAAAAAGGGATCAAACCCTCAGCCTATGTATTTCTCGTGTAAATAGATAATTTAGTGTCGTTGGTCGTTTACTTTAAACATAATGCGTTGACGTGTTATTGTAGAGGCGCACAAAAAGAAATGGATATTGTAGTCCCACAAAAGAAATGGATATTGTAGTCCGCTATTTAAAAGTGTTACCTCATATGATTACATAGCCTCCATTTGATAAATTGAGTACCCGTTGAATTCATATATGAATATTACATATATTACTTCATAATAGAACCTTAAAGCATCCAAGACTAATGAATTTGAATGCAAGACTAACAATGGTGCATGTACATGATAGCTACATTGGTTGTTTGAAGAAACATCACTGTAACTTTGGCATGCACAATTGAAAAGGATTATTTAGAAAGAAAAAAATGTGATATGTGAGTGTCCAATCTTTATAGCTTTGAATCGATATAATACCTTTGGCCACAATACGAAGTAGATATTGATTTATGTTCAAGCGATGCACGTCCACGATCGCTAGATAGTGATACGTGAATGAATTGTGCAATCTCTCTCACACGCATACATATCTCATTTCTCCGTGGGCATCGGAATCACACACGCATACTTCGTGTATTTCTCTCCCTCCGATAAGGTTAGAATTCCTCTTTCTACCCCGTCCTACAAGTCTCTCACACAGAAACACACATGCTCTCTTTGTTGAACACGCCCACCACTTTAATTCCGCCCACCCACCGCCACTAATGTCTCAAAGTATAATTATGTCTCTCACACATATGCCTAAGGTTAACTCGACTTCCGGACCCATATGAATACATACAATTGGATTCCAGCAGAGCACCTTTTGTTTTGAGATTTCGCTCTCTCTCTCTCACACACACACACACACAAACAAACACGCGTGCGTAGACATTGTTTCTCGCTTCATTTTTTCTGGCACTTGCATGCACACCGCTTGTTTATCTCCATGATGCTTTAAGTATGCCTGGCACACATGCTATCTACCTATCCCTTAATATAGATATGTGTCACACAAACTCCTTCTCCCTACTGGCAAGATGCCCATGTGTTGCATGGAACATCAAGATGCATTTGTATGAGTGTAGTTTATCTTGTGGGAGAAAAGGATGAACGAGGGAAGACCTTATTTGCAAATGTGGAGAGGGGTGTGGGTATCTTTTTGCAAAATTGCCATAGTGTCCTTCCTATCCGTCGGATATGAATCGGACGGCCTATATTGCAGGATGGCAGGCACACCATCATCACCTACTCTGTTTTTTTATAAGAGTAGAGATATCTAAGTGTCACTGTCCGCCCCCCCCCCCCACACACACCCACACACACACACTTCTCGACACCGAAGGAGTAGGGTGACACCTCGATCTTGATACTAATCTACCTACTGGCTTCTCTCTCAAACGCACACACACACACTACCCGACACCGAAGGAGTAGGGTGGCACCTCGATCTTGATAGTAATCTATCTACTACTTCTCTCTCAAACACAAACACATACACACACACACACTCGCTAGTTGTGCCTCTGTGCCTACCGCGCACACTCTCGATACGTCTTTCTCTCCCTCCCCTCCCCACCCCCCAACAATGATAGTAGAAGGGTGACAACTCGATCTGATCTTAATCTGTCAATTGGTTTCTCTCTCAAACATTGTGTCTATGTGCCTCACTCAGACACACTCGATACGTCTTTCTCTCCATAGCCCCTCGATATGTAGACTTCTCGCGCGCGCACAACTGTAGTGATGATGACGCTGAACCCAGTGTGCCTTGTTATTACAGGCCTCATGTGATAGTTTTCACCCTATTTTCTATTAATTAACAAGGCAACCTTTTCTTTGTTACTACTATTGAATCTGAAATCATTCGGGGCAGACATAAAATATATCACTTCAACCCAATTATTGCAGTAACTATTTTAAAAGAAACTAGCTAGATCCCCGTGCGTTGCACGGAACATCAAGATGCATTTGTATGAGTAGTTTATCTTGTGAGAGAAAAGGATGAACGAGGGAAGGCCTTATTTGCAAACGTGGAGAGGGGTGTGAGTATCTTTTTGCAAAATCGCCATAGTTTCCTACCTATCTGTTAGATATAAATCTAACTACCTATATTGCAGGATGGCACGCACACCATCATCACCAACTCTTTTTTCTACTCCCTCTGTTCCTAAATATTTGTCTTTTTAGAGATTTCAACAAGTGACTACATACGGAGCAATATGAGTGAATCTACACTCTAAAATATGTCTACATACACATCCGTATCTGGTAGTCCATTTGAAATTTGAAAAAGACAAATATTTAGGAACGGAGGGAGTATAATAGTAGACATGGAGATATATCTCCAGCATGGTCCACAATGAAAATGTGCTGGACTGGTTAGCGCCGGATGCTCGCAACGCGATGACCTGAGTTCGAATTCTGTCTTTAACTTTAGATTTTTATATTATATATTATTTAATATATACTTCTTTCGCTATTGTAATGACAGTGGAACCCACAGAGTACTTAGAATACAAGATTATGGATGGACTTGTTTCTTTTTAACTTTCTGTACGAAGCTGTAGCCACCCTGCAAGTCACGTGTACACTGTACATGCAATTAACTTTTTATAGAGGGAGAATCATACACGCAATTAACTCAAATGGATTGGATGTGACTCTATTATTTCCAGCATAAGAGCATCTCCAACGGCAACCGGCAAATTTCCTCCCGCTTCCTTCCGCGGAAGACGACATCAAACGCCAGCGGCATACATTTTCACAACTCTAACCAACCAGAGGAAAATTCATGCAAACACGGACTGATTTCATATAAGCATGAAAGATTTCGTATAAAAAAGCCGGATCTTCATATAAACATGATGGATTTCATTACATTTACATGAACTAAGCGGTGCTAATCTGGCTCTCGTGGTATAATTAATACTCCCTCCGTCGGAAATACTTGTCCTAGAAATAGATGTATCTAGACTTATTTTAGTTATAGATACATCGAATTTATCCATTCTGAGAACAAATATTTCCGGACGGAGGGATTACCTAATCTAAATGGCCGGCCGCGAATCCCTTTGTCTTCCTCATGCCCGGCAGACACTTGCCGGGTTCACGAAGGTCCTCGGAAGAGACAAAGCAGCAAAGAAACCACCTGAATACACAGTCGCTGCCTTGGCGGTGGCCTTCGTGGGACCCAAGTGGCGGCGGCCTCCCGTGTTCTACTTCTCCTTGATGATGGCGGCGGACACGGAGAAGCTGGCCACCAACTCATCGCTCTCCACGCACCCGGCTTCTGTCTCTGCCTGCATTGCGCTGCCGTAGGCACGGGAGGCGCACCCACAGACACGGGAGGCCTTGCCACTGGTGGCGCGGTACGACGCGGCAGTGACAACACACGTGCCGCCGTGCCGGCATGGAGCAACTCGCCACTCGTCATCGAGCTGAACTGGAGCGGGGAGTTGCTGAACCACGCGCCGGCTTGGGGCGGCAACTGGCTCTGTCGGGCCAAGCAAGGTTGGTGAAGCACCGAGCGGCCTTGCCCATATCCGGAGGACTCGGCGGGCCACCCAGCCAGGTAGTATGCCGGAGAACGGCTCCTCGGAAGCCATCGGAAGAGTGGAGAAAATGGTGAAGGAGGAGATGGGGGAGCGCCGGAGGGGTGCGATTCTTGCCTGCTGTCTGTCTGGCCTCGGTTTAATAGAGGGCGGACAGTAGGAGCTTGGCCGTCGTCTGGCCTTGTTTAAACTGAGGGCGGACGGGAGGAGCTCGGCCGGCGTTGCGTTTAATTCTGGACCACTCATGAACGGACGTGTGGCCGGAGTAGGTTTCTCGGTTTGCATGCGGGTTTAACGGAGGCGTTTGATGGCGGCGAGGAGGCGTGTTCAGCCAGGCGTGCAGCGGGCGACGTAGTACTATTCGATTTGACAGCGGGTGGCGCAGTTCCCGATACGGCTTTAATGCAGACGAGGAAGAGGGTAGCGGTTCCCGAAATGTTGAACGGCCAATGATGCATCCTCCTTCAATTAGCATCGTGAATGCATGAGGGAAGTAATGGGAGGAGTACCGGGAAAAGAGGCAGCACGATGTGAATGCAAAGCAGTTTGCACTCATATAAAGGCGCCCCTCGATTCCAATGCATCTACCACATCGTACGCACCTAAGCATTTGCTTAAGCACCTACAATAAGCGCAAAAGTGCTCACTCCAGACCCATGGCGGCGATGCGCGCGAGCGGCCAGCGGTTGTGCCAGATGGTCCACGACGCCAGCCTGCGGCATGGCACCGAGGATCGTCTCCAGACGCTGTTGGCGACCAGCTGGTGGATGGCCGCCATCGACGCCAACTATGACTCTCAGTTCGACCAGATGATTGTTGCCACCGCCAACAAGTTCACCATCGTCAAGAAGCTCACAGACGACATCGCCGTACTCCTCCAGCCCGCGCACCTGGGCTCCTCATTGCTTGCCACCCTAATCGGCCTCCATGGCGGGAACCTCTTTCAAGCACTGGTGGCCCTGCGACTGCCCGCCGACGCCACGAAGAATGTTCACCTGGAGGTCGCACTCGCCACGAGGCGCCTCGCCCTGCAAGAATTCGTCGACCTACACATCCACGTGTACGAGCAAATCGTGTACATAGGTATCTATGAGGCCAATGAGGACGCTACGACATTGGCCATCCTCAACCGGCTGGATGCCTTGGATGCCTTTGCTGAGAAGCACCTTGTCCTCGCCACAAAAGCCGCCACTCCTTAGCCGCCGGTCGGTGGCCCGAAGCACTGAGTTGAGGAGGAGGAGGTCGTACGTTGATGGATGCATCTTTCTTCTTGCCTCCTGTAACCACCACTGCGATCACGTCATCGTGGCCTTAATTCTTATTGTGCTATTGCATTCTCGTTCCAGTCAATACAGACATCTGTGATCCCTTTGCTTAATTATATGAATCACTCTAACTAGTATGCCATCCATCAATTTATAAGTTGTGCTTACCTTTTCCATCAACTTCGTGCAACGCACGGGCATCTTGCTAGAAACACTAGAACATGTCGGACCGCATGTGACCAAACCGACGATGCGCCAACCTAGCTACTACCCTACTTATCTGGTGGAAATAGCCCCGCCCTAGCGTTTCCAATCGTTATTTCTATCTATCGGTCGTGCCAAGGAGCAGAACCAATTATTACAATTTATACATGTTTCTCTACTCCTACTCCTATAAAAGACTCAGTTGGTGATGGTGGTGTGTTTGTCATCTGTCGTTTCTGACCATTAGATCTGCATCTAATGGCTGTGAGGTAAGTTGTGGCATTTTTGCAACAATAGCCCACTTCTCTGCTCCCATTTGCAGAAAACTCCTTATTATCTTGAAAGCAACCACATCCCTCCCTCACCTCATCAAAACAGCCTAAGAAATATATTTTGAGTGAAAAGTAATATATTTTTAGCGGTATATATGTATATGAAAACAAGAGTGATTTCTTTCAAGTTTGTGAACAAGTACTACTATTCTACTACTTTGGATCCGTCGCAACGCATGGGCACATTGCTAGTAAAAGGAAAGGAGGTCTGCCGCATTCGCGTCGCACCCCCACATGCCCGGGAATCGGGAGTACTCCACGGCCCGTCCGGCTTGCCACATAGCTAGGGAAGGCGTGTTGCCTAGCATTTTCACTTTCATGTGGGACCGCAGTTGAGCAAACCGACTATTGGCAAACCGCACCCCGCCCACCGCGTTGGAAAACAGAAACAAGGGGAAGATCTAGTTGTAGCACGGAAGCCAAGAAATTTGGTGTCAGATGGGGCTCGTTGATAGAGTAGGAGCATTTCGTACTACTACTCCTACTAGTACGAAGTTTGTACTATAACTAGTACTACCACTATACAACTAGGTACGTGCACGGCACAACATCGTAGGAACAAAAAACGGGAAGATCTTGTTTTGGGTGATTATCTTTTTTTCAGTCAACGTAGTATGAATAATATGATGTGGGGGGCACCCATGAAGCTTATGTGGCTTGGTTGCATGGCTAGGAAAAGGTTAGACAAAAATAAATAGATAATGTGTTTAGAGTGCACTCCACTAAATAGATATACTTTGGATCCATTGCAATGCACGGGCCGGCACATTGGTAGTAGTAAGAAACAAATTTCGGGTTTGGCACGAGCTCATACTGCGGGAGCACCACAAGGCCCCCCGCAAGAGTTACATTTCCCTCTCGGGGCTCACGGGACCGAGCTTCAGTGGCTTAGTGCAATGGCCTATGAGTCAATGACATGTGGACCTTAAATGCGGCTGGCCCACATGTCATTCTCATGGTGGTGGCGTGTTTCGCGACTCACTCGTTCGAGATGAACCAGCCGGTGCTGGCGTGGCCGTGGCGAGGGTGCCACAGCTGGGCGTCGGGGAGTTATGAGGCGTAGATGGCCACACCGGCGGGTACTACCTATAGTACAGAAGTACTCCAACTGAGGATTGATACCCGAGACGAATGCCCTATTTGGATACTCTAACTCAGTTAGAGGTTAGAGTTAGATTCTAACCCTGAATTAACTCTACCAAAGAGGTGTTTGGATGGCAGGGTTAGATGGAGCGCGGATATGGCGAGGCGCCTTCACGGGCGGTGCGAGAGGGAGAGAGGGAGAAGACGAGAAGCTTCGAGGAAGTGGGGAGGGATCTGCTAGGGGAGAGCGAGAGAAAAAAGTGTTTTTTAGTGGTCTCGAGAAGAACTAACCCAAATAAGCACCTCTGGATGGGTTAGATGCATCTAACCCAATCTAATCCTCCTGTTTGGATATTTTTGGGTTAGTTGAGTCCAAACCAACCCAAACTAACTCTAATCCATGTATCCAAACAGGGCCGAAATGTGTCACAGCCGCTGGATGAAAATTCGATGGTGTGGGAGTACGGATCGGAGCACAGGAGCGGAGCAGGCAAACCACGTCCAATCGGGTGTGACTGTGGTAGAAACTTGATGGTCACCGCAGTTCAGCTGGCCCGCATGTCATGCACACAAAGGCAGAGGAGCGCTGGGGCCGAGAGGGATGAGGCGCACGTCGGGGGATGTCGTGCCGTGGGTTGGAGCGACGTCGTGGGAATCATGTGTGGGAGTGGTAGAAACGTGATGGTCGCCGTGGTTCAACTTCCATGGACAAGCTCTCATGTCTACTGACACATACATTGCATACCGCTCACTGCAAGGAGCAGTAGTAGAGAAAACTTGTTCCAAAGATACCATTTTTACGATAAAATTCTCGAGATATCATTAGTTTTTACACATGGGATTACTCCTGCAAGGGTCAATCACAACAGGTGTTCTGTAAAAAAATGCATCTTGATGTCCCCTGCAATGCATGGGCATCTTGCTAGTTACAGAAGAAGCCCACACGGGCATCTTGCCGCGGGGTGTGCCACCGACCCAAACTCAAATTTTTTCATACGCTTAGGTGCACCGGATGTCGTGCCATGCTACAAAATGTAAAAAAAACCAGCTCCAACTTTTTAAAAACCTGTTATCTTCAAACCAGCCACACCCGTCCCTCACCTCATTAGAACAGCCTGTGGAATATATTTTGAGTGAAGCATGATTTATTTTTACTGATATATGTATATCAAAACTAGAGTGTTTATATTTAAAGCCCGTGAACAAGTATTATTCTACTACTTCGGATCCATTGCAACGCACGGGCTAGCACATTGGTAGTAGTAGTCTCTATCTCTACTTTTATAAAAAAAAGAGTTGCTAATGATGGTGTGCCTGCCATCCTGCAGTATAGGTCGTCCGATTTATATCTAATGGATAGGAAGGAAACTATGGCAATTTTGCAAAAAGATACCCACACCCCTCTCCACATTTGCAAATAAGGACTTCCCTCGTTCATCCTTTTCTCACACAAGATAAAGTACTCATACAAATGCATCTTGATGTTCCGTGCAACGCACGGGCACCTTGCTAGTCTACTACTCTTCTTATAAAAAAACAGAGTTGGTGATGATGGTGTGCCTGCCATCCTGCAATATAGGCCGTCCAATTTATATCTGACGGATAGGAAGAAAACTATGGCAATTTTGCAAAAAGATGCCCACACCCCTCTCCACATTTGCAAATAAGGCCTTCCCTCATTCATCCTTTTCTCTCACAAGATAAACTACTCATACAAATGCATCTTGATGTTACGTGCAACGCACGAGGATGTTTCCTTGGGGGTCTCTCCAGTGCAGCGTGGCCGTAGTTGCAAGTTGACGCCCCTTGAGATGCCGAATTTGAGGGGCACTCATATTTTGTCCGATGAGCAGGTAAGTGATGAGTTTGATCATGTAGTAAATTCATTCTAAAGACTACTTCCATGTCCATTTCCTAATTCTCACCCTACCCACTGTTTCACAGGTTAGGCTCGGTGCCAGTGGAGATTGGCTTGCATATGTACGGGAGGGTACCAACATCAATTTGCACAACATTTACAACGGGGACACCATTCCCGTAGAACCCTTGTCCAACATTGGGATCAACCATGCAACGGGCCACCGCCTGAGTTGGTACGATGGAACCACGGTAAGATTGAAGAAGATAGCAATCATGGAAGCCCCGATAAGGTCATCCGCCAACCAAAATTACACTCTCATCACGGTGTTCGACATCGCGATTGCTTTCACGAACATTGCACATGGCGGTCAAAGGTGGACCATGCTGTCTATGGCCGATTCGTTGCCGTACAAGTATGAAGACATTGTGCTCCTTTCTAACCGCATTTTCTCGGTGACAAACCAGGGGACTTGTTTCGTATGGGACACATCCTACGGTATACTCCCTCTCTTCCAGTTTATTTGTTTTGAATTTTTTCTTTTTATAAGTTTCAAATCAAATTTAGAGCTCCCCATCACATGTTGAGATTACAATGTCCATTAAATCGTTGCGTGCATGTACTAGTAAGAAACAAATCTCGAGTTTGGCACGAGTTCGTGTAGTGGTAGCTGTCGGTGTCAAAACCGGCGGATCTCGGTTAGGGGGTCCCGAACTGTGCGTCTAGGATCGGTGGTAACAGGAGACGGGGGACACGATGTTTACCCAGGTTCGGGCCCTCTCTATGGAGGTAATACCCTACTTCCTGCTTGATTGATCTTGATGAATATGAGTGTTACAAGAGTTGATCTACCACGAGATCGTAATGACTAAACCCTAGAAGTCTAGCCTATGTGAATGTGGTAATGAGTATCTCTATCCGGACTACGCTCTCCAGTTTATATAGACAGCGGAGAGATCTAGGGTTACATGGGGTCGGTTACATCAGAGGGAATCTACATAGTCGGCTGCCAAGCTTGCCTTCCACGCCAAGTAGAGTCCAATCCGGACACGGGTACAGTCTTCGGTCTTCATGTCTTCACAGCCCATCCGTCCGGCCCAAAGGATAACAGGCCGGACGCCCGAGGACCCCTTAGTCCAGGACTCCCTCAGTAGCCCCCTGAACCTGGCTTCAATGACGACGAGTCCGGCGCGCAGATTTGTCTTCGACATTGCAAGGCGGGTTCCCTCCTTCCGAACTCCAGAATAGTTTTCGGATGTAGTAAGTATAACCGGACTTGTGCATATAATTGCAAAGAATACAATATTCCATGAGTCCAATTTGCTGATAACTGTTTATGACATCGTATCACGCCTGCCCGGTTACTATTTCCAACCGTTGGCTAGCACGTCGCCCCACGTCTCGGGACGCGGTTTTACTGGCACGTCTTGTCAAGGCAGAGATCGTGTCCCCTTATTCATGGGATTTTCATTAATGCAGGCATGGGTAACCCAACCGTCCCCTGGGTACAACTCTTTGGGGATAGGTAAGTTTCGAGACCTAGGTGGAGACGCTCAGTATTTGGGGTCTTTATATAGGGACCCAGACTCGTCTTCTTCCTTTGCGCTTGCTCCTTCCTCAACCCCAGCCACCCCAAGTTCCAACCCTCGGGTTCCAATTGCCACCAGCCCTAATCATGTCCGGATCCAGCCGTCAAGGCCGGTGGGTGGCTTCTTCTTTCATAGAGGAGGATATTGCGAAGCTCCGCGCAGCGAGGTATCTGACCCCGGAAATCCTTCATCGGCTTCCTGCACAGGGGCAGGTTATACCTACTCCCAGATCCGGCGAGAGGGTAGTATTTGTGTCCCACTTCCTCCATGGGTTAGGTTTCGCGCTCAAACCCTTCGTCCGGGGGCTCATGTTCTACTATAGGCTAGATTTTCATGATCTGGCCCCGGACTCTATTCTTCTCATCTCGACATTTATCGTTACGTGTGAGGCCTTTCTCCGGACTCCTCCGCACTTGGGTTTGTGGCTCAAGACCTTTGGCGTGAGGCCGCAGGTGACAGATGGGGAACAGGCAGAATGCGGCAGCGCCACAATAGGCAAGCTTGCTGGCGAGGTTTGGTTCGAAGGATCCTTCGCCGAGTCTTCTGGCATGTGGCAGCAGGGGTGGTTTTATATCAACGAGCCGCGGGGCTCCAAGTGGGCGGCTACGCCTGCGTTCTGACCCGGCCCTCCAATTCAGCTTGCTTCATGGATCAAAAAGGGATTGGACTGGGGATCCATCAACGAAGTGCAGACTCTGCAAAGTCGCATCCGAAGCCTTACCGAGAAGGACGTCGATCTAGTGAATGTCGTTCAAGAATGCTAGTCCGCCAGACCCTGCCGTGTCAACGGCGGCCTCTCCGTATGTGGGAGTTTAATCCAGAAGGGCAGCGGACTCTTCAGCACTTCTTCGGCACCACACACGAAGAAATGTGGAAATTATATTTCAGGGAACGAGAGCAATGGCCAGACACCACCGAAGATGTTGGCCTTGACTGCAATCATCCGGACACTTCGGTAAGTTTTCAATCTCCGAACACCTCTTATTCAAGCATCCCTTGACAAGATACTGAACAATCCGTCCCTGTACAGGACTGGATAAAGAAAGCGGTATTAATCTGGTGTCCGACGCCCCTTGCCGAAGACTCTGCAACCGCCCTGCTGACGAGAATGCTGACTCTGGCACCATACCAGGTGTCTGCAGAGGGGGCGAGAACAGGGAGACCAGAGGTGATCCCCGCCCTGAGGATAACTTAGACGCTGTGTTCGGGGGGACCGAAACCCTTTTGCCCGAGGGCAAAGGTGTAGAGGAAGCCCTCCATGGCAAGAAGAGGGCCGCTTCCGAAGATCAGGAGGGGAAACCTTCCAAGAGAGGAAAAATGCCATCGTTGGGCGGCTTGGGCCGGGCAAGCGATGTTGCCGCAGAGACCCTCTGGCCCAACCGTAAGTGAAGTCGGGGTACTTTAAACATACCTCATTCTTTTCCTATTAGTGAAGTAATCATCCGACATATGTACATCCTTGCAGGCCAAAGCCTGGTGTTTCTCAATCGTCCTCCTCCTCGGGAGACCTTCTTCCAGAGATGATGGAGAGCGATACGCCTTCTCCTGCCTCGTCGCCCAACAGGGCGGTTGATTCTGAGGTATCGTCCCGGAGGGCTCCTCCCGATCGACAGGTAGTGCAGGAAACAAAAAAGGCGCTACACGAAGGTGGTGCCTCTGTCACTCAGGGTTCGGGAATCAAGAATGACGGCCCCGAACCATCCGGTTTACAGCCGGAGACGATTCTGGAGGCGAGTAAGCGGATTCCTTCAAAGGAATGCCGTACTCCGTCGGCGGTTTCCGAAGATCCAGGAGCGCCGGAAATGCTGACGGACATGCTAAGACAAGCGTCCATTTCAAAGGAGCACCGTGCCTTGATGGTTACGGTGGTCGAAAAGGTTCTATCCGCGACGAGTTGATTGAACAAGGCCTTCACGAGCCTTCTGAGAGGTTTTGAGGTTTGTGATGTAGTTTTGCCAATTGAATAATATTGACAGAATGCACCTGTTGTATATGCAGTAGCCCCTGAGACTCGGATTGCCTTCCGAAGGAAGCGATCGGAGGATCAGAAAGATATGCTCAGGTACTAACCTTGATTTAACTTGCAATACAGGCTGCCTCCCCTCCTGCGGCTACCCGAAATACGGAAGTGGCCGAACTGCAGCGAAAGCTGGATATTGCGGAAGATGACATTGCATTGATCAACAAGCGTCTTGACGACTTGCAAGGTATATATTTCGAGCATTCCTTACACCAATGTGCTTGTAATTTAGGCCTGACGCCGAAAAGAGTTTTATATGAAATGTGCATGAGTGCAGATGGTCCTGCCGCCATTGAAGCTCTTCGGGCGGAGCTAGTCCGGGCCAAGGAGCAGGCCCGGTTTAGTAATGCGGCGGCCGAAAAGGCATCGGCTGAGTTGAGAGTTGAACAAGCAGCGCGACGCCAAGACGAGGAGAAGATGTCCACCATGGTGCACGAATTAAAGAATGCGGCTAGCCGCTGTAAACTTCTTGAGAAGGAAAATGAAGCCAAAACGACTGAACTTGACAAGGCCTTACGAGAGGCGAGAGAAGCGCGGTCTAAATCCAGAGCGGCCCATGAGGAAATCCGGCAAGCTGGGGAGATTGCGGCTAGCAAGCCCTTTTTGCTACAGACTAAGTTCGGCGATTCGAACTATGCTCAGCTTAACCAAGTATGGAGTTCTCCGGACGAATTTTTAGACTTGCCGAAGAGTTCTTCCGATGCGGCGTAGTTTTACAACACGCGAGAGGGGTATGCAACGGAGAAGCTTTTCTGGTCACAATTTGGCGCGTCAAAGCGCCCTCTGTTGCTGAATGAACAGATGTCCCAGTGGGCCGAGCTGCATAGGATATCCGGCGCTGCCATGAAGAACGCCATAATGCGGTTGTGGCCGACTGAGCCTGTTCCGAGTAGTTATTTTGGCCTGGTGCAGCGGCTTGTTGACGCGGTGCCACATATCGACGCTGTGAAGCGGTCGGCGTGCATTGAGGGTGCACGGATGGCCTTTGCCCGAGTCAAAACATTTTGGGGAAAGATGAAGGCCATCGATGTTGTGGCGAGGAGTCCACCCAAGGGCAAGGACCGTCGTGAGCCGGAGCATTATTTTGAAGATGTCCTAGAGGCCGCCCGCTTGATAGAGGGTCAATGCTCGAAAGACATAATGTTTGAGTGATATGTATAAGGGTTGAAACAGACAACTTTATAGTTAATCTATTTTCATGTTTTGCTCGAAAGCTTGTATTCCTCCTGTGCGGCCGTTTTAATGTAATCTGAAAGTTTTCCAGTCGTCGGCTTCAGCACCCTCGTAGGAAGTATAGGGGTGTTCGGAAAAGCATTTGAATCACTCTTTATCCAACTTCTTGGTCCATGAAGGAGGTGATAATGCAGCGAACCAGGCAATCGGACTATAGGGCGTTAACACTTTCACTTAGCCTGTTGGAAATATGCCCTAGAGGCAATAATAAAATGGTTATTATTGTATTTCCTTGTTCATGATAATTGTCTGTTGTTCATGCTATAATTGTATTAACTGGAAACCATAATACATGTGTGAATACATAGACCGCAACATGTCCCTAGTAAGCCTCTAGTTGACTAGCTCGTTGATCAATAGATGGTTATGGTTTCCTGACCATGGACATTGGATGTCAATGATAACGGGATCACATCATTAGGAGAATGATGTGATGGACAAGACCCAATCCTAAGCATAGCACAAGATTGTGTAGTTCGTTTGCTAGAGCTTTTCTAATGTCAAGTATCATTTCCTTAGACCATGAGATTGTGCAACTCCCGGATACCGTAGGAATGCTTTGGGTGTACCAAACGTCACAACGTAACTGGGTGGCTATAAAGGTGCACTACAGGTATCTCCGAAAGTGTCTGTTGGGTTGGCATGAATCGAGACTGGATTTGTCACTCCGTATGATGGAGAGGTATCTCTGGGCCCACTCGGTAATGCATCATCATAATGAGCTCAATGTGACTAAGGAGTTAGCCACGGGATCATGCGTTACGGTACGAGTAAAGTGACTTGCCGGTAACGAGATTGAACAAGGTATTGGGATACCGACGATCGAATCTCGGGCAAGTAACATACCGATTGACAAAGGGAATTGTATACGGGATTGATTGAATCCTCGACATCGTGGTTCATCGGATGAGATCATCGTGGAACATGTGGGAGCCAACATGGGTATCCAGATCCCGCTGTTGGTTATTGACCGGAGAGTCGTCTCGGTCATGTCTGCATGTCTCCCGAACCCGTAGGGTCTACACATTTAAGGTTCGGTGACGCTAGAGTTGTAGAGATATTAGTATGCGGTTAACCGAAAGTTGTTCGGAGTCCCGGATGAGATCTCGGACATCACGAGGAGTTCCGGAATGGTACGGAGGTAAAGATTTATATATGGGAAGTCCTATTTTGGCCACCGAAAAATGTTCTAGAAGGTTCCGAAGTGGGGCCCACCTGCATGGGGGGACCCACATGAACGTGGGTAGTGGGGGCAAGGCCCCACACCCCTGGTCAAGGCGCACCAAGATCCCACCTTAGAAGGAATAAGATCATATCCCGAAGGGATAAGATCAAGATCCCTAAAAAAGGGGGATAACAATCGGTGGGGAAGGGAAATGATGGGATTTCTTTCCCCCACCTTTGCCAACGCCCCAATGGACTTGGAGGGCAAGAAACCAGCCCCCTCCACCCCTATATATAGTGGGGAGGCGCATGGGAGCAGCACCCCAAGCCCTGGCGCCTCCCTCCCTCCCGTGACACCTCTTCCTCCCCGCTTGCGCTTGGCGAAGCCCTGCCGGGATCCCGCTACTTCCACCACCACGCCGTCGTGCTGCTGGATCTCCATCAACTTCTCCTCCCCCCTTGCTGGATCAAGAAGGAGGAGACGTCTCCGCTCCGTACGTGTGTTGAACGCGGAGGTGCCGTCCGTTCGGCGCTAGGATCATCGGTGATTTGGATCACGATGAGTACGACTCCATCAACCCCGTTCTCTTGAACGCTTCCGTGCGTGATCTACAAGGGTATGTAGATGCACTCCCCTCTCTCTCGTTGCTAGATGACTCCATAGATTGATCTTGGTGATACGTAGAAAATTTTAAATTTCTGCTATGTTCCCCGACAGTGGCATCATGAGCTAGGTCTATGCGTAGATTCTATGCACGAGTAGAACACAAAGTAGTTGTGGGCGATGATTTGTTCAATTTGCTTACCGTTACTAGTCTTATCTTGATTCGGCGGCATTGTGGGATGAAGCGGCCCGGACCGACCTTACACGTACTCTTACGTGAGACAGGTTCCACCGACTGACATGCACTTGATGCATAAGGTGGCTAGCGGGTGTCTGTCTCTCCCACTTTAGTCGGATCGGATTCGATGAAAAGGGTCCTTATGAAGGGTAAATAGCAATTGGCATATCACCGTTGTGGCTTTTGCGTAGGTAAGAAACGTTCTTGCTAGAAACCCATAGCAGCCACATAAAACATACAACAACAATTAGAGGACGTCTAACTTGTTTTTGCAGGGTATGCTATGTGATGTGATATGGCCAAAAGGATGTGATGAATGATATATGTGATGTATGAGATTGATCATGTTCTTGTAATAGGAATCACGACTTGCATGTCGATGAGTATGACAACCGGCAGGAGCCATAGGAGTTGTCTTAATTTATTGTATGACATGCGTGTCAATGAAAAACGCCATGTAATTACTTTACTTTATTGCTAACCGTTAGCCATAGTAGTAGAGTAATAGTTGGCGAGACAACTTCATGAAGACACGATGATGGAGATCATGGTGTCATGCCGGTGACGAAGGTGATCATGCCGCGCCTCGAAGATGGAGATCAAAGGCGCAAGATGATATTGGCCATATCATGTCACTTTATGATTTGCATGTGATGTTTGTCATGTTTACATCTTATTTGCTTAGAACGACGGTAGCATAAATAAGATGATCCCTCACTAAAATTTCAAGAGATGTGTTCCCCCTAACTGTGCACCGTTGCGAAGGTTCGTTGTTTCGAAGCACCACGTGATGATCGGGTGTGATAGATTCTAACGTTCGCATACAACGGGTGTTGACGAGCCTAGCATGTACAGACATGGCCTCGGAACACAAGCAAAACACTTAGGTTGACTTGACGAGCCTAGCATGTACAGACATGGCCTCGGAACACAAGCAAAACACTTAGGTTGACTTGACGAGCCTAGCATGTACAGACATGGCCTCGGAACACAAGAGACCGAAAGGTCGAACATGAGTCGTATAGTAGATACGAACAACATGGAGATGTTCACCGATGATGACTAGTCCGTCTCACGTGATGATCGGACACGGCCTAGTTGACTCGGATCATGTATCACTTAGATGACTAGAGGGATGTCTATCTGAGTGGGAGTTCATTAAATAATTTGATTAGATGAACTTAATTATCATGAACATAGTCAAAAGGTCTTTGCAAATTATGTCGTAGCTTACGCTTTAGTTCTACTAAAGATATGTTCCTAGAGAAAATTTAGTTGAAAGTTGATAGTAGCAATTATGCGGACTGGGTCCGTAAACTGAGGATTGTCCTCATTGCTGCACAGAAAGCTTATGTCCTTAATGCACCACTCGGTGTGCTGAACCTCGAGCGTCGTTTGTGGATGTTGCATACACGTTTTGATGACTACGTGATAGTTCAGTGCGTAATGTTGAACGGTTTAGATTGAGGCACCGAAGACATTTTGAAACGTCGCGAAACATATGAGATGTTCCAAGAGCTGAAATTGGGATTTTAGGCTCGTGCCCACGTCAAGAGGTATGAGACCTCTGACAAGTTTCTTAAGCCTGCAAACTAAGGGAGAAAAGCTCGACCGTTGAGCATGTGCTCAGATTGTCTAAGTACTACAATCGCTTGAATCGAGTGGGAGTTAATCTTCCAGATGAGATAGTGATGGTTCTCCATAGTCACTGCCACCAAGCTATTAGAGCTTCGTGATGAACTATAACATATCAGGGATAGACATGATGATCCTTGAGCAACTCGTGATGTTTGACACCGCGAAAGTAGAAATCAAGTAGGAGCATCAATTGTTGATGGTTAGTTTCAAGAAGGGCACGGGCAACAAGGGATACTTCATGAAACGGCAAATCAGTTGCAGCTCTAGTGAAGAAAGCCAATGTTGAACCCAAACCCGAGACTAAGTGCTTCTGAGATGAGGGGAACGGTCACTGAAGCAGAACTACCCTAGATACTTGGTAGATGAGAAGGTAGGCAAGGTCGACAGAAGTATATTGGATATACATTATATTAATGTGTACTTTACTAGTACTCCTAGTAGCACCAGGCTATTAGATACCGGTTCGGATGCTAAGTGTTGGTAACTCGAAATAAAAGGCTGCGGAATAAACGGAGACTAGCTAAAAGTGAGATGACGATATGTGTTGGAAGTGTTTCCAAGGTTGATGTGATCAAGCATCGCATGCTCCCTCTAGCATCGAGATTGGTGTTAAACCTAAATAATTGTTATTTGGTGTTTACGTTGAGCATAGACATGATTGGATTATGATGTTCATTTAAGAAGAATAATGGTTACTCTTTTTATTTGAATAGTACCTTCAATGGTCTTGCACCTAAAATAAATGGTTTATTGAATCTCGATCGTAGTGATACACATGTTCATGCCAAAAGATATAAGATAGTAATGATAGTACCACATACTTGTGGCACTGCTATTTGAGTCATATTGGGATAAAACGCATGAAGAAGGTCCATGTTGATGGATCTTTGGACTCACTCGTTTTTGAAAAGATTGAGACATGCGAACCATGTCTATTGGTATATATGCATGAAGAAACTCCATACAGATGTATCATTTGGACTCACTTGATTTTGAATCACTTGAGACATGCAAATCATACCACATGGGCAAGATGACTGAAAGGCCTCGTTTTCAGTAAGATGGAACAAGAAACCAACTTGTTGGAAGTAATACATTTTGATGTGTGCAGTCCAATGAGTGCTGACGCACGCAGTGGATATCGTTATGTTCTTACTTCACAGATGATTTGAGTAGATGCTGAGAATATTTACTTGATGAAACACAAGTCTGAATTATTGAAAGGTTCAAGTAATTTCAGAGTGAAGTTGAAGATCGTCGTGACAAGAGGATAAAATGTCTGTGATATGATCATAGAGATGAATATCTGAGTTACGAGTTTGGCACACAATTAAGAAATTGTGGAAATTGTTTCACGACTAATACCGCCTGGAACACCATATTGTGATGGTGTGTCCGAACATCATAACTGCACCCTATTGGATATGGTGCATACCATGATGTCTCTTATCGAATTACAACTATCGTTTATGGGTTAGGCATTAGAGACAACCGCATTCACTTTAAATAGGGCACCACGCAATTCCATTGAGACGACACTGTATGAACTATGGTTTAGAGAAACCTAAGCTGTCGTTTCTTAAAAGTTTGGGGCTGCGACGCTTATGTGAAAAAGTTTCAGGCTGATAAGCTCGAACCCAAAGCGGATAAATGCATCTTCATAGAATACCCAAAACAGTTGGGTATACCTCCTATTTCAGATCTGGAAGCAAAAGTGATTGTTTCTAGAAACAGGTCATTTCTCGAGGAAAAGTTTCTCTCGAAAGAATTGAGTGGGAGGATGGTGGAGACTTGATGAGGTCATTGAACCGTCACTTCAACTAATGTGTAGCAGGGCACAGGAAGTTGTTCCTGTGGCACCTACACCAATTGAAGTGGAAGCTTATGATAGTGATCATGAAACTTCAGATCAAGTCACTACCAAACCTCATAGGACGACAAGGATGCGTACTACTTTAGAGTGGTATGTAATCCTGTCTTGGAAGTCATGTTGATAGACAACAATGAACCTACGAGCTATGGAGAAGCGATGGTGGGCCCGGATTCCGACGAATGGCTCGAGGCCATAAAATCCGAGAGGATCCATGTATGAAAACAAAGTATAGACTTTGAAAGAACTACTTGATGGTCGTAAGGCTGTTGGGTACAGATGGATTTTAAAGGGAAGACAGACAATGATGGTAAGTGTCACCATTAAGAAAGCTCGACTTGTCGTTAAGATGTTTTCCGGCAAGTTCAAGGAGTTGACTGCGATGAGACTTTCTCACTCGTAGCGATACTAAGAGTCTGTTAGAATTATATTAGCAGTTACTGCATTATTTATGAAATCTTGCAGATAGGATGTCAAAACATTGTTTCCTCGACGATTTTCTTGAGGAAAGGTTGTATGTGATACAACCAGAAGGTTTTGTCAATCCTGAAAGATGCTAACAAGTATGCAAAGCTACAGCAATCCTTCTAAGGATTGGAGTAAGCATCTCGGAGTTGGAATGAACGCTTTGATGAGATGATCAAAGATTTTGGGTTTATACAAAGTTCATGAGAAACTTGTATTTCCAAAGAAGTGAGTGGGAGCACTATAGAATTTTTGATGAGTATATGTTGTTAACATATTGTTGATCAGAAATGATGTAGAATTTCTGGAAAGCATCCAGGGTTATTTGAAAAGTCTTTTTAATGGAAAACCTAGATTAAGCTACTTGAACATTGAGCATCAAGATCTATAAGGATAGATCAAAAACGCTTAATAGTACTTTCAAATGAATACATACCGTGACAAGATTTTGAAGGAGTTAAAAATAGATCAGCAAAGAAGGAGTTCTTGGCTGTGTTACAAGGTGTGGGTATTGAGTAAGACTCAAGACCTGACCACGGCAGAAGAAAGAGAAAGGACGAAGGTCGTCCCCTATGCTTTAGACGTAGGCTCTACAATATGCTATGCTGTGTACCGCACCTGAAGTGTGCCTTGCCATGAGTTAGTCAAGGGGTACAATAGTGATCCAGGAAGGGATCACATGACAATGGTCGAACTTATCCTTAGTATCTAGTGGACTAAGGAATCTTCTCAATTATGGAGGTGGAAAGGGGGTTCGTCGTAAAGGGTTACGTCGATGCAAACTTTGACACTAATCCGGATGACTCTGAGTAGTGAACCGGATTCGTATAGTAGAGCAGTTATTTGGAATAGCTCCAAGTAGTGCGTGGTAGCTGCATCTACAAGATGACATAGAGATTTGTAAAGCACACATGGATCTGAATGTTGCAGACCCGTTGACTAAAACCTCTCTCGTAAGCATAACATGATCAAACCCTAGAACTCATTGAGTGTTAATCACATGGTGATGTGAACTAGATTATTGACTCTAGTAAACTCTTGGGTATTAGTGTAACGCCCACGATGCGGCTATATCTCCCACGTGTCGAGGCACAACTTAGAGGCATAACCGCATTGTGGTTTTGTCGCAAGAAGGGTCATCTTCACACAATCCCATGTAATGAACAAGAATGGGATAAAGAGTTGGCTTACAATCACCACTTCACACAATACATAAATATAATTCATACATCATCCAAAATACACACATAGACCGACTACGGTCAAGATCCAAATGAAAAATAAGATAACCCCAAATGCTAGATCCCCGATCGTCCCAACTGGGCTCCACTACTGATCATCAGGAAAAGACACATAGTAGCGACCACGTTCCTCATCGAACTCCCACTTGAGATCGATCCCATCATCTACACTGACATCGTCGGCACCTGCAACTGTTTTGGTAGCATCTGTGAGTCACGAGGACTCAGCAATCTCACACCCGCGAGATCAAGACTATTTAAGCTTATAGGAAAGGATGGTGTAATGAGGTGGAGCTGCAGCAGGCAATAAGCATATATGGTGGCTAACATACGCAAAAGAGAGCGAGAAGAGAAGCAACGGATCGGTCGTCATCTAGTAATGACCAAGAAGTGATCCTGAACTCCTACTTACGTCATTCATAACTCAAACCGTGTTCACTTCCCGGACTCCGCCGAGAAGAGACCATCATGGCTACACACACAGTTGATGTATTTTAATTGGGTCAAGTGACAAGTTCTCTACAACCGGACATTAACAAATTCCCATCTGCCTCATAACCGCGGGCACGGCTTTCGAAAGATAATACCCTGCAGGGGTGTCCCAACTTAGCCCATCATAAGCTCTCACAGTCAACGAAGGATAAACCTTCTCCCGGAAAGACCCGATCAGTCTCGGAATCCCGGTTTACAAGACATTTCGACAATGGTAAAACAAGACCAGCAAAGCCGCCCGAATGTGCCAACAAATGCCGATAGGAGCTGCACATATCTCGTTCTCAGGGCACACCGGATGAGCAGTCCGTACAACTAAAACCAAACCTCAAGTTTCCCCAAGGTGGCGCTGCAAAGGGCTCTAGTTTGGACCAGCACTCAGAGGAACACTGGCCCGGGGGTTTAAAATAAAGATGACCCTCGGGCTCTAGAAAACCCGGGGGAAAAAGGCTTAGGTGGCAAATGGTAAAACCAAGGTTGGGCCTTGCTGGAGGAGTTTTATTCAAGGCGAACTGTCAAGGGGGTCCCATAAATCACCCGACCGCATAAGGAACGCAAACTCAAGGAACATAATACCGGTATGACAGAAACTAGGGCGGCAAGAGTGGAACAAAACACCAGGCATAAGGCCGAGCCTTCCACCCTTTACCAAATATATAGATGCATTAATTAAATAAGAGATATTGTGATATCCCAACATATCCATGTTCCTACATGGAACCAACTTCAACTTCACCTGCAACTAGCAACGCTATAAGAAGGGCTGAGCAAGCGGTAACTTAGCCAAACAACGGTTTGCTAGGAAAGGATGGTTAGAGGCTGACATGGAAATATGGGAGGCATGAAATAGCAAGTGCTAGGTAGCGCAGCATGGCAATAGAACGAACAACTAGCAAAGCAAAGATAGAAGTGATTTCGAGGGGTGGTCATCTTGCCTGCAAGGTTCTCAGAGTTGTCGAAAGCTTGATCCTCGTAAGCGTACTCAACAGGTTCCTCGTTCACGAACTCGTCTCCCGGCTCTACCCAAGACAAGAACACAAGCAACGGAACCACAATCAATCACGAGAAATGCACAAGCAACATGATGCAATACATGAATGATATGCAAGATATGATATACGATGCGTATGCGTGCTCCGAAAGGAAAATGATGAACAAGGCAGTAACTTGGCAAACCAAGCATGACACTGGAAAGATGAGATGATTTCGGTCGAAATCGATAGAAAGATCACCGGAAACGGATGCACGGTTTGCAAATGACAAGCAAAACAAGAATGACACGAATCTGTGATTAACAACATGATAGCACTTAAAATGCAACAAGTAACAATGCTACAGCACTCCAACATAGCAACCAAGCATATGACAACAATCTACAGGAGATGCTTGACAAAAGATGAACACTCAGCTACGGCTAGATCACAACCTAACAAGATCAAACAAGCATGGCAAAAGTGCAAAGAAATCAGGTTCACAGACAGTGAAATTACTGGACATGTCTGAAACAGCATCAGGTAGCAATGTTCAGAGCACGAAATCAACATGCTACAGGAACTTAACATAGAAAAACAAGGCATGGCAGTATTCTACTAAATGCATATGACAAAAGTCGCTTACTGACCATAAGCCAAAAAGGACCAGAAGATATGATGGCAACCTTGTAAACATAGCAAGTTTCGTTAACAGATCTCAGACAGCAGAAAACAGAGCATGGCAGAAACAATAATATGAAGGCATCTTTGTGAGCTTGATGCACTCACCACAAAGCAATGCATGACAAAACAAGCATACCTACAGCAAGATGTCATGTTTATGAAGCTATCCATGGCAAGAGCAAGTACATAGCATGTATGGAACAACTACAACAAGCTTGGCAAAATTGAATAACACGTAAACAATCTGCCAGAAATATTTTATAGCAAAAGTAGAGCATGATTGAGTCATGCTATGGCACTCCATAATTGCAAACAAGGGCAGGATGGATCACTTACAACAATATCTACAAAAGATCCTTGCTGAACATCTCCAAAATATGCATGGATCTCTCTGTAGCATCAAGTTTACATGGCAACAAAATAACAGTAGACAGACTTGGAGAAATTACTCTCTGAAATCAGAAACATTACGGGGCCTAGTTTGCATGCTTGTGCTAGTCACCACAGAGATCACAAAAATACATGGCATGCACACTTAGAAAGATGGCATGGCATACAACAAAACACATGTAGAGCTCATGCCCATAAGATGCACAGATTAAATGATACAAAAATAACAAATCTCCAAGTTCTGCTAAGTAACAGCAGATAACAGCAACTAGCACTCTTACACCAGAGATTTGGGCATCAATATGAACTCAAATGAATATGGTGCAATTGAACAAAATGTAGAGCATCACTAGACGAACAATTCGATATATTACATGCGCAAAACGGAGCAATATGCAGAGAGTTACGATGCTATGAACATGGGCATGTGATGCAAAATAA
>NC_057802.1:253403372-253408753 GCF_018294505.1 Triticum aestivum | reverse complement strand
CGCACGGGCACGGGGGCGACGGAGCTCGGGCCCGGCGGGCCTGCCCTGGGCCGCGGCGGGCCCGCGGTGGAGGGAAGCCGGCGGGGTGAGGTGGCGGCGGCTGATTCATCGGGGCGGCGGCGCGATTTCGTCCGGCGGCGGTATGGACACGTCCGCCCGCGGAGAGGGAGCGGGGCTAGGGTTGGACTGCGAACGTTAATTGGGAGAGATGCAAATATATAGGTAGAGGGAGCTAGGAGAGTCCAAATGAGGTGCGGTTTTCGCCCACACGATCGTGATCGAACGACCTACAGCATGGAAGAGAGTTTGGTGGGTTTCGGGCTGTTTAGAGAGGGGGTTTTGCTTCAACACACAGAAGGCATCTGTGGTTACCCGGTTAGCCGTTGGAGTACCAAACGACCTCCAAATGGAACGAAACTTGACCGGTGGTCTACCGGTGGTATACCAAGGCCACTTGACAAGCCTCGGTCCATTCCGAGAACGTTTGACACCCGCACACGAAGAAAACAAGAGGGGTGCGCCGGAGGAGGTGGGAGCGCCGGATTGCAAAACGGACAACGGGGAAAATGCTCGGATGCATGAGACGAACACGTATCCAAATGCAATGCACATGATGACATGATATGAAATGCATGACATGGACAAAAAGTAAAACGAAAGACGAAACCCGACCATGGAGGTAATATCATAACACATGGCCGAAAATGGCAAGAGTTGGAGTTACAAATATGGAAAGTTACATCCGGGGTGTTACAATTAGTCACATGGCGATGTGAATTTTGAGTGTTAATCACATGGTGATGTGAACTAGATTATTGACTCTAGTGCAAGTGGGAGACTGTTGGAAATATGCCCTAGAGGCAATAATAAAATGGTTATTATTGTATTTCCTTGTTCATGATAATTGTCTGTTGTTCATGCTATAATTGTATTAACTGGAAACCGTAATACATGTGTGAATACATAGACCACAACATGTCCCTAGTAAGCCTCTAATTTACTAGCTCGTTGATCAATAGATGGTTATGGTTTCCTGACCATGGACATTGGATGTCATTGATAACGGGATCACATCATTAGGAGAATGATGTGATGGACAAGACCCAATCCTAAGCATAGCACAAGATCGTGTAGTTCGTTTGCCAGAGCTTTTCTAATGTCAAGTATCATTTCCTTAGACCATGAGATTGTGCAACTCCTGGATACCGTAGGAATGCTTTGGGTGTACCAAACGTCACAACGTAACTGGGTGGCTATAAAGGTGCACTACAGGTATCTCCGAAAGTGTCTGTTGGGTTGGCACGAATCGAGACTGGAATTTGTCACTCCGTATGATGGAGAGGTATCTCTGGGCCCACTCGGTAATGCATCATCATAATGAGCTCAATGTGACTAAGGAGTTAGCCACGGGATCATGCGTTACGGTACGAGTAAAGTGACTTGCCGGTAACGAGATTGAACAAGGTATTGGGATACCGACGATCGAATCTCGGGCAAGTAACATACCGATTGACAAAGGGAATTGTATACGGGATTGATTGAATCCTCGACATCGTGGTTCATCTGATGAGATCATCGTGGAACATGTGGGAGCCAACATGGGTATCCAGATCCCGCTGTTGGTTATTGACCGGAGAGTCGTCTCGGTCATGTCTGCATGTCTCCCGAACCCGTAGGGTCTACACACTTAAGGTTCGGTGATGCTAGAGTTGTAGAGATATTAGTATGTGGTTAACCGAAAGTTGTTCGGAGTCCCGGATGAGATCCCGGACGTCACGAGGAGTTCCGGAATGGTCCGGAGGTAAAGATTTATATATGGGAAGTCCTATTTTGGCCACCGGAAAATGTTCGGGATTTTTCGGCATTGTACCGGGAAGGTTCTAGAAGGTTCCGAAGTGGGGCCCACCTGCATGGGGGGACCCACATGAACAGGGGTAGTGGGGGCAAGGCCCCACACCCCTGGTCAAGGCGCACCAAGATCCCACCTTAGAAGGAATAAGATCATATCCCGAAGGGATAAGATCAAGATCCCTAAAAAAGGGGGATAACAATCGGTGGGGAAGGGAAATGATGGGATTTCTTTCCCCCACCTTTGCCAACGCCCCAATGGACTTGGAGGGCAAGAAACCAGCCCCCTCCACCCCTATATATAGTGGGGAGGCGCATGGGAGCAGCACCCCAAGCCCTGGCGCCTCCCTCCCTCCCGTGACACCTCTTCCTCCCCGCTTGCGCTTGGCGAAGCCCTGTCGGGATCCCGCTACTTCCACCACCACGCCGTCGTGCTGCTGGATCTCCATCAACTTCTCCTCCCCCCTTGCTGGATCAAGAAGGAGGAGACGTCCCCGCTCCGTACGTGTGTTGAACGCGGAGGTGCCGTCCGTTCGGCGCTAGGATCATCGGTGATTTGGATCACGACGAGTACGACTCCATCAACCCCGTTCTCTTGAACGCTTCCGCGCGCGATCTACAAGGGTATGTAGATGCACTCCCCTCTCTCTTGTTGCTAGATGACTCCATAGATTGATCTTGGTGATACGTAGAAAATTTTAAATTTCTGCTACGTTCCCCGACATAGCCGTAGCAGTTTTATGGTGGGGCTACGACATAGCCCCTGGTATGCATACGGCGTATTATAAAATGATGCCTTTACATATTTTGATCTAAAAAGATCCTTCATGTGACACGGAGAATCGCTAAAGATTCGAATAAGTCGTCAAGTGGTTGACCAGCTCTCGCCGCATCATGACAGTCAGTTTTCGGCTTTCTCTACTCAGGTGCTCATCCGGTTTAGGCCAGGGCACAATCGCAGTAGTTCTTCCTTTACTACCCTAACTGATAGAGCGGAACGTAGGGTAGCAAGCACAGGAGCCGGGCAACCCAACTATTGACCCAAGACAACGATTCGGAGCTGATGCATATAGGGCCAAACTTGCGACGCCGAAGTACGCTATAGAGCTGTTCGGACTTTTACTGGCAACTCATTCGTTCCCATACTGAGCCCCTGGCAGGGTATGCCGAGGTGCATCTGTAAAGCAGCCGTTGAGGCCGTACTCATTGTTGAAAGAGTATGAAAGATTAGTTCAGATGATGTTTACTGGGAGCGGAGCAATATGCCAATGATAAATTTATGTGTGTGTGTGTATAAAGGAAACTACAAACCCGACTATTTTAGATGCTCGGGGTCGGGAACAGAGGAAAAAGGGCATAGTACAGGCTCGGAATAAAGAGTGTGGTCTGCAAAAAGTTATTTTGGACCTCCTGTCGCACGTCTGCGCCGCCCGTCCTCGGGAGGGGAATCCTTAACGGAAGTAGCCCCTTAGGTGAGTGTACGGATCCGAACTCCGATAGAGTCCGTTGTAGATGTTGTCCTGTTGGTCACCTGTTCTTAAGAGATGATACAGAAAAATAAGAAAAATAGATAAAAACGTTACGGGAATGCTTGCAGGGTTGTCCGTATTTGTAGCGACCAGACCTCAAATAGTCTATGCTGCTGTGCACCAGTGTCATCCCTAGATCAGTAATGCTGACACGCACAGTACAAATGGAGGATTTATAACAGAGTAGCA
Organism: Triticum aestivum; assembly: GCF_018294505.1. Lineage (NCBI taxonomy): Eukaryota > Viridiplantae > Streptophyta > Magnoliopsida > Poales > Poaceae > Triticum > Triticum aestivum. Next base: position 253,405,187 of record NC_057802.1, on the reverse strand, counting down.
ATCACACACTTATTACAACGAGTATCTCAAGAGAGAATAAGTATGATAAATATGGCTTAAGGCCATCTAAATACGATAACAGCGGAAGACTTGGAAGATAAGTGAGTCCATCAACTCCAACGGCATCATTGAGTATAAGACCACGACCTAAGGCACCTTACTCGTCGTCTGAAAAGTCTGCAACATGAAACGTTGCAGCCCGAAACGGGTCAGCACATGGAATATGCTGGCAAAATAACACATAGAGAGTAATGAACAGAATAATCCTATCACTACATGCATATTTGGCTAGTAGAAGGCTCTATGGTTACTGTTTTGCAAAAAGCCAATTTTTCCCTACTGCAAAGGAATAAATTTTATTTAACTATCATGGTGGTTGTTAAACATTGAGAATGGTTGACAGCATTCTCAATCCCAATTAAGTATCATCATTAACCCAACAAAATTAATTAAAGTAACATGATGAGATTCACATGATAATCCAAGTACTAGATACTCAAGATGTCCATAACCGGGGACACGGCTAACCATGATTAGATTGTACACTCTGCAGAGGTTTGTGCACTTTTCCCCACAAGACTCGATCGCCTCCGCTTGATTCTCGCACTACATGATGTTTGAGAAACGGATGACCGAGACACAGTCTTTCAGAAGCGTTAGCACCTTACGATGGGTAGACCGGTACACCTACATCCCCTACATCTGCTAGTCTACCACTGTAAGAGTTCACACAACTTAATCAACTATGCTAGAGCCCATAATAGCTTGTGGCTGCACACGGAAGTTTCTAGCATGAATAATCTCATGATCCCTTTGAACCTGGGTGGCGGTCCAAAAGAAACAGGCAATCCTGGAATACCCAGGTACCTCAATCCACCCAGATGTGAGTTTTTATTTGCCACCTTAAGTTTAACCATATATTAACAATCTCACATCTGTCATGGATACACTCAAACCCAATCCACGTCTACTAGCATAGCATAGCAATATAAGCAAACGTAGAAGTAACTCCCAAGGGTTTGATAATAAAACAGGTAATAGGTACTACCTCAACTACTTCCCAATACCCACAATTTAATTAGATCCTAATCATGCAATGTTTGAGGATTTGTCTAATGCAATAAAACTAGGTAGTAAAAGAGGTATGATCAAAGTGTTACTTGCCTTGCTGATGATCCATGAAACCTAGAGATTCGAAGTAGCAAGCGGCGCACTCCGGGTACTCTATCGCAAACAAACAAGCATACAATAAGCACTCATCAAATGCACACGTAAAACTCAAATAAAAGATCTAACCAGAAAGATCAACTTAAGAACTCCGGTTTGCAAAAAGAATCAAATCAAACGAAGCAACGAAAGTCAAACGGCGAAAGAAACAAGCTTCGTGTACTAATCTGGATCTAAGTCAAATTTTACAGTAGCAAAAACTTGTTTGAGTTGGTTAAACGGAAAGAGAATTTCGAGACGAAACTCTAGGCGCTTGAATCGCCTGATTCCGATAAATGAGCAAAAAGATAAACCAGAACGAAAATCTGATCAGAAATCGCGATCTGGAATAATCGCGGAAAAACCGACGAAAAAGAAAACTGACGAACAGCTAAACGAACGGACGTTCGTTAACAGCGACCAACCGACGAACACGTTCGTTAAAACGAACAGATCAGTGAACGTTCACTAATTAATTAAACAAAAAAATCGATCTAAAAAAACCTAGGGTTTTGAAAAAAAATAAACCGAGCGGTTTTTAATAAAAAACCGGGCGGTTCGAACGGCTCGGCTACCTCGTCGGGACGGGCTCCGACGGGGTCGGACGGG